>NC_056729.1:1787266824-1787334324 GCF_019279795.1 Protopterus annectens
TTATCCCTTGTGAGACTCAAACTCTCCACCTTGTGTTTGTAAGGCAAACACCTTAGCCATTAAGTCACCCTCCCAACCCAATCGGTTAGCCAATTCTAGAGTTTCTTCCATGTCAGTCTGTTGTGAGAGAGAATGCACTACCTCCTTTCCTACCATTACAAGCACTTGGGTCTCAGTGTCTAACTTTTCCCAGAAAGGCAACTCATATATAAGTATTTTTCAGTGGCATTCATTATTTCAGTGTATTCATTTTTTTTTACTTCTTTTCCTTTATAACTTTATGTATTGAACCTTCATTCTTCAGTTTACAGTTACTGTATTTTAGCTCAACAGCAATATTGTTAGGGCTCTTTTCAAGCTTATTGTGTCTTATAGCAATAACCCACGCCTGGGTGTGGGTAATGCTAAATTTACCCACGGACCAAACAAAGCCAACCGTGGGTAAATTTAGCATTACCCACACCCAGAAGTGGGTTATTGCTATTATACCATGACATTATTTAAGAAAATAAACTATTACTTTTCTTAAATAATGGCATAGTATAATGCCTGTTTACTGCCCTTCCGCAGATGTCTTGGCATCCGCGGCAGTTCTGATGTACTGCGCGCCCGCGCAGTACATCAGAGTTGAGCAAAAGCAACGGAGAAAGCAAGATCTCCGTTGCTTTTTATGTCTCGCTATGTTAAATGAGTTTAACATAGCGAGACAGTTTTAAAATAAGCAACGGACATCTCCGTTGCTTATTTTAACTGTCTCGCTATGTTAAACTCATTTAACATAGCGAGACACTCAAAAAGCAACGGAGATCTTGCTTTCTCCGTTGTTTTAAACACTGCTCACTATGTTAAATGGGTTTAACATAGCGAGACAGCTTTAAAATAAGCAACGGAGATCTCCGTTGCTTATTTTAAAGCTGTCTCGCTATGTTAAACCCATTTAACATAGCGAGACAGTGTTTAAAATTAGTTATACTAATGGAAAAAGTCCGGGCGACTGGACCTTTTTCCATTAGTATAACTCGATTTGCAACGGGCACGCTGGCCAATCAGCGTGCACGTTTTGGGGGGATCATGGTATAATACAGTATAAGCTACCCCCTTTTTATCTTTCCTTCTTTAGGTTGCTATCTCTCTTTGTCGGTGTAAATGAACACCTCTCTGTCAGTTTCTTTCTTTCTTTTCTTTTTTTTTTTTCTTTTTGTCCTCTGGGTGCTCTTCTCGCCTACTAATATCTGCTGCCTGGAGCCTTTCCTTACTTGAGTTCTCTGTCATACATTGACATAATTGGTTTAGAAATCTGGCCAGATACTGTTTCTTTTTTTTTACTAGATCTCTCCTCATTACTCACTGCTGCTTTAAATGTCTCCTTCTTAGCACTCCACTGCTGCTTAAAAATATCCATTGCTGAAGCTTTCTGTTTCACTTTGACAGAGAGTTTAGAGTTACATTCAGGTTGAACATTTCTAAACTAACTTCATTCCCTTGGAATAAACATTGCAGTGAGTGAGTCCTTCTGTTCAGTTCTACTTGTCATTTCTACTCCCTGCTGTACAGCACTTTTAGGCTGAAGTGATACTTCTCTCTGCTTGTAATGATTTCACGTTGGAATATTTTACTGTGTAATTCCCTTCTTCTCATTCTGCTCTTGCATGCTGAGACATCTATTTAAATTGTATGGGTTCTTCTCTTTCTGTATCTTTAGCCATCTTCTTGTAAGCTTAGCACTTTCTAATACTATGCCTTGAGATTTGCCAAATTTGACACTCTTATGACTGTGTCTGGTTGTTGTTTTGCCCTTTTCATAGGTTCATACATTAATACTAGGCTAACTGCTCTTGTGGGCCATTTTAAGCCTAACCAATTACTGTATATGAGAATCAAACCCTGTGCCTTATGCATGAATGGTAAACACCTTAACCATTATGCCAAACTCCCACCCCAAGTCAATCAGATGCATATCTGCAGGCTTCTTTGCTTTATGACTCCTTTCCTCACACTGATAAAGTGGTCTGTCAAAAAAGTTTACTTTCTTCCCATTGCCTTTGCAGTGGGAAGATCTTTGCATGTAATCGTGCCGTATGTTGAACTGGAGCTACTGCAACAGAATGTACATTTCTGAACCCAATTTGTATTCTTCTTCAGTAATTAGATATTGTTTTTTTTAGCAAAGGTTGTGTTTTTTATGAACATATTGCAGCTTTAGAAGTGTTACCATACTGTCTGAGCTTACTAAATCCCTTCAGCTCCCTTCCATCAGTTGAGACTTTACACTTAATTGATATTGCAATAACACAATAGCAGAAAGCTGACCCAGTTATGCTGACACACATTGTACTGTATCAGCTCATCATCATTAGTAATATACTTTTACTGGTTGCAGTTTCCATCGATAGAATAGTATTATTATTATTAGTACACAATTTAGCCTTGTGATCACTTTTCACACATTTAAAGCAAAGCGTGTCTGCAGTTTCTGTTTACCAGAATTCTGTATAGGCTTTTAACATATGGTTAGACTGTTCAGTTTTAAATATAGTTTCATTTCATGAGTCTCTGTACCAGTTCAACAGCATTTTCAGTGAGCTTAGATTTAGTTTGAAATGTCTATTTTCTTAAAGGAGCAGGAAACGTTTTTTTAATATATCATTTGCTAAAATTTCCGTCATTTTACTTTTAGTATATTGACCCTTTAATTCTAATTTTTAAGTACTTGCTTTAAATCAAGTAACTGATATTTTAATATTTTGTTTGAAGAAAATGTCCAGATATGAAACGTTTGAGCTTGTGTCTCAGAGGTAATAGCCTGAGGCAACAGTGCTTTTTGTAACATTCTCATAGTCCTGATATTCAGTCTCTTCCATGTCAGTGAAGGATTTCTAAGGTTTGCCAGATACCTGGACTAAGAGAATTCTGTTCCTGTCTCTTCTCTTCTGGTGGGCATATCATTTGAAGGCCACAAGGTATGCTTCAAAAGTTTCTTCCCTGATTAGGTAGAGCTGACTTTGGCATTTCCTGAGACTTGCCAATTGCCACCATCCTCTCAGCTGCATCAGTAAAAGTCTGAATTATTTGCTCCATGGTAATTGTCTTGGCATAGGAACAAACACAGACATACTCTACAAATCTCCAAGCCCACACCATATGTTTACTGTTTTCTCCAACTTGTAAAAATTTGGTCTGGTAGTAGTTTTTGAGGCAGTGAAATGTATAAATTAGAATCCTTTTTGCCTTACAAATCCTTTTGTTGTATTGAAAGTCCTCAAACAAAACAACAAACAACCCCCCCAATGCCCCCCCTAAAACCTATTAATTTAATACTAACATACAAAACTATGTACATCTTCAAATATTGAAGTTTTACCCTCCCAATATGAACAAATGCCCCTAACTGACAGCCACAGTCACAGACTTGAGTTAAAATGTAAGCCGTGCTAAAACACATGGTGCAGTCTGTGCTTCTAGTAAGTCCTAACTGGTTTTGTCTTATCTTTATAGCTCTCCCAGCTAGGAAAACCCCTGTATGCTTTCAGAGAACATTATCTCCTAGCCAGTTTTTCTTTTTTCCCCAGGCAATCACTCTCTGCCAGAGTGTAACCAATGTTTCATTATCAAATTGTCTCCACGGAGGCATGAGAACCAGACAGTCAGTTTCTCTTTATCGGATTGTTTCCATGAAGATATGAGGGCCAGAAACACAATTACTACTAAGCATACATTCATTTGCTAGAAAAAGCCTCATGATATTCAGTATTCTTTTTTATTTACTTGGTTTCTCTTAAAACATGTTACTAAATCATTCTAAGGTCCTTAATCCAGTCGGTTCCCCATGCAAGAATGAGAAAAAGCACATTATTTTTTTTCTTTTGTCATGCTCTTTTAACCAGTCTGTTTATCTGTTTTTATATTGCTGTGCCTGCATTTCTTAAAACTGAACAAGAAGAAGGAAAGAAGGGGAAAGAAAAGAAAAAGAACAGCAAGCACCTATTTCCAATCCCCATTACCCTTAAAAATAACTGAGAAAACTTTACTTTATATCATGCAAATAAAACCATCCACCACAAAAATAGTACTATTAAGAAAAAAAGTTTTCTTTACTTACAGTTAGCTTTCTCCTCGCCCTTCACCCCCCCAAAGCATTTTCCAACCATTAATGACATGAAGTAGGACATATATTTTAGAGTTCCCTACAAGTCGAACAGATTCTGAAAAAGTCAGATATTTCCAGATTTTCTTGTTCTGTCATATTTCACAAATATAATTATTGCATTCTAGCCTCACATCAAGGTACTGGTTTTATCACTGTTATCTCCATCTACCAAATCCTGCCTGTGCTTCATTTCCAATGTAGTCTCAGTTCTTATAGTCAGCTCCCATGCTCCCTTCCTTCTCTCCAACATTTTCTGTTGAAACAGTGGAAAAGCTTTCACAGGTATAGTCTCTCTCTGGTCTTTATTACCATAAGAGTAAGAAGCAGAATCACCTTCTGTTTCACAGCTCACATTTTTGTTGGACAAAATCTGTATTTCCTCCTTAGGTTCATAGGTTTCATAGGTTCATAGGTTCATACTAGGCTATCTGCCCTAGGGCATTGATAAGCCTAGCCAGAGTGTGTTTGGCTTTCGCCACACATTTTAAATTAATTTTGCTATGCCCTTTTTCGAGGTTAGTATACTGTGCCTTTGTCTAACAGTGACACAGAAGTGATACCCGGGGTAAACCTACGATCTCCCATCCACTCATCAAGATTCCTCTTGAAGAGAGTCAATGAGGGACTCTGCCTAACCTGGACTGGGATTTTATTCCAGAGTGAAGGGAGCCTCTGGGTTATGAATCTGTCCCTCCAGCATGTCCTATTTATTTCAGTACTGAGGTTCAAGTCTCTCGAGTGCGTAGCTCGATGGGATTTGGATTTTCTGAGGTGCAGCATATCGATTAATTTCGGGTTGGACATGGCTTTATACGTCAGGCACAGATCGCCTCTGAGCAGGCGGTATGCCACTGAGTAGAGCTGGAGTTTCTTTAACCGGGCAGCATATGGCGTCTGTTTGAGCCCTATGATCCTCTTGGTGAGGTACTTTTGGGGTCTTTCCAGTTGCTGCAGGTGTCTGGTAAGGTACATCCCAAAAGGGGCATTGTACTCAATTATGGGCCTGATGAGGGATGAGTAAAGAGGCACGATGACCTCCCCTGATCTAGATGTGAATCCCTTCATGATTAGGTGGGCTATATAAAATGTTTTTCTAACCACTTTGGCCACATAGTTGTCAAATGAGAGATTGCTATTGTCAAATGAGAGATCATCATGTACTTCATCAAAAAATGATTTTGTCCCCCCAGGGAAGAATACCTTGAAGGCAACTGGGTAAAGCAGTTTAACTCTCACACTTGCATATTGACATTCCTTGAATAGTGGAATTAATTTACTCCTCTTCTGCCTGGTGTATAATGATCAATCATTTTCCACAAACAGTCTCCTTGCTCTCTTCCACTTTTAGTAGTTTGTCCTTCTGCACAGTTTTGTCAGGATCAACTCCTTCTGCTGGTAGGATTGCATCTTTACTATTAAAGGTCTAGGTTGCTTTCTTAAAGCCAGGTTTGGAGCATACACACAATGTTCCTTTTCAACTAAGAAATCCAGCTGTGGAATATCAGTCCAGTTGCTTATTTGTGCTTTCATAAAATTAATGTAGCTTGTTCCTTCCAGCTTGCCTGGTATAGCTGAAAATCTCAAGTTTTCCCTACATTCTCTGTCCTCTAATTCTATTATTTTTTAAAACATCTCTTCCTGAGGATTTTCATTTCAACCTCTGATTTTTGCAGCTTTATCACCTCATCTGAATATCTGTTTAAAGATTCTTCTATCTTTTCAGCCTTTTGTTGTTTGTGTTAATATACTTCATCAGTGTTTCATTTATTTTAACCAGGTCTGTGTGCAGTTGTCTTATATCTTCCTGTAGGTTATGTGAAGTCATGTCTGGAGGTCACATTGGTTTTTGCTGAACAGCTGCAGACGTTTTCCCAGCCAGTGTTTCTTCCTCACTTTTTGTAGCTGATTTTTTCCTGTGTACTCTGTATTTCATTTTTCATGGTATCCAGAGAGTTCACTTACTAGCTACTTACTGAAATGTATCCATGAACACAAACATCTACTGACCTTCTCTGTTGAGTTTCTGTTTTCACATTGGGAGAGCTAGAGTCAAGCTGTTACTCAGTGTGCAGCAATCTTCCAAGTCTTGATGTAAACCTCTAGTTGGGTCCAAATAGAAAGATGATAAATTAGCAAGTAAAGGAGAGTAGTATTGCTGGAATTTAATTCATCCTCAAGTCTTGGTGAGTACCTTCATGAGGTGGATCCTGTTTTTCACAAAATCTCCCCAAGATGACACTGATATATAGAATGTATTTTATATAGCATATATCATGGATAGAAGTAGATTAACAAATAAAAAAGATAGCTGAGTGCACAAGACCCAGTATAAAAAAGTGCCCAATCCTGGTAGATGCACTTGTGCCAGGACTGGAAAAAAATGATAGTGCAGAATCCTGAGACACAGAAGCATTCCTCAAAGGGGCTAGGCCAGACTCAGGGGGAGGATGGCCCCTTGCTATAGAAGAAAGTAGTACTCCACAAAAATCACAAAGACTGGTAGGCCAAAAAAGAGCCATAAAGAAGATAGGGTGGACTACTGAGGCTAAGAAAGAAATTATGTATTGTGACTATTATGCAAGAAGCCCAAAATTTGCAAAGAGAAGATATACAAAAAAGATTGAGAGAAATTAGAAGAAAGAAAAATACTTGCAGAAGAAAAACTGTCAGAACCTTCAAATAAAAAAAATATGCTTATTAATAAAACAGATTTATGAAAAACATTATATAGATCAAGAAACTTTGGGCTGTTTGGAAAAAGACACTACTGAGGCAGTGCAAAAATATAAAGAACAAAAATTAGAGATTTTTCAGAGGTATAAATAAGAAATATGGACATAGGAAAGAAAGAGCTCTGATATGGTGCTATAAGATCACAAAGAGGAAACATAGAACAGAAGACTAGTAAAACAGAAGTTAAAAATTAGAAGTTGAAGTTATGGAATACCTGTGAAGTGAAGGATTTAGTCTAGAAAGTCTATCACTAACACAGGTTATATCTCAGCAGGATGGAACAATGACTTCCCCAAGTAAGGAGAAACATGAGGAGCAGGAGACATCTGAAGAAGAAATATGGATATGGGAAAGAAAAAGAGATGTAATATTGTGCAACATTCATGCAAAGGTGAAACCAAAAGTAAGCAATACAAAAATAGCAGCACTGGATATGCAAAATTTTACAATACACAAATTAGAAAACAAAGAGTAAAAGTAGAAAAGAGGATTAGAAATGGAGAAATTAAAGACATGGAACTGAGGTTATGGATTACCTGCAAATTGAAGGATTTAGTGTAGAAAAATCTAACTGTGATAAATCACTGCAGGATAGAGAGCGAGAAAAATGGATCCCCAAATTAAGGAGAAACCAGATGAGTGGGAAATATCTTGTTAAATGACAAGAGGAGTCCAAGATTGGAAGTTATCAGCAGTTTATTTTACACCCAACATAAATCTATCTTGATGCACATCCAACACACTTGCTTGGTACCCCCCCCCCATGTACTTCCTTAACTACAGTGGCTGTCAAGGTACAAAACAAAAAAGTAGAAAAGAGGATTAGTAATGGAGAAATTAAAGAAATAGAAACTGAGGTTATGGATTACATGCAAAATGAAAGATTTAGTGTAGAAAAATCTAACTGATAAATCACAGCAGGATAGAGGAATGGATCCTCAAATTAAGGAGAAACCAGTTGAGCAGGAAACATCTGCGGCTGTTTAGGTACAAAACAACAGAACACAGTCACTGTTCTACATCCTCCCTTTTAACTTTGTTCCTTATTTCAAATACATGAACAAGTTTGCTTTAATATTTTCTTTAAACACATTCAAGAATTAAACATCATATCAACAGTTCAACATAGCCTATCTGATTTCAGATCCATTTTACTGTATATATTTTAGGTTGGGTTTAAAGACTCTTCCTGCCACGTACAGATTTTGTTTTGAATTAGAAACAGGAAGTGTCTTTGGAGTTTTTTTTTTCAGTAATGAAACATTGCTTTGTATTTCAGAACTGTTTGAGTAAGAGTGTCTGTCTTCTTGGAGTTGATTGGTTGGTGATTCAATCAAGGAACTGGAATCACTAGCACACACAGTCTGTTGTGGCTTTGGCTCTGGGACAGGCAAAATGTGTCTGCAATTTCTTCTGTAGTCTACTCCTTCTGACTGAATGATGTAAGACCTTGGTTCAGCACAAATGTCCTTCACAATTCCTACATGATCATGACCTTTTGAAGTCTGCATTCTAACAACTTCACCTTGCAACAATTGTCAAAGAGGTCTACTGGTTTTGTCATAGAATAACTTATGTGAGTAGCACTTGTTTGATATTTGAGCTTTGACTACCTTATTACTCTTTGAGGTTGGCACTAACAACTACTTACTGATTGAAAGAGTTGTTCGTGTTTTTCTTGACATCAGTCTTTGAGCTGGTGAACCAAGTGTCTGGTCACAGGGAATATTTCAAAGGTTTAGTAAATTGAGGAATACATTAGTTCCATCTCTTTTGGACTTTTCCATTAAATGCTTTGCACTGCAGACTGCATGTTCAGCCAGACAGTTAGCTAGTGGGTATTCTGGGCTACTGGTTACCTGATTAAAATCCCAAGATGCACTAAATTCTTTAAAATATTGACTAGGGAATTGTGCAGCATTGTCTGAGATGACTTTATGTGGACATCCATGGACTGAGAAGTGCCTCTTTAGTTTTGCAATTACTGTGCTAGATATCAAATTACAGAGTATGTCAACTTCAAACCATCTGGAGTATGAATCAGTTAGTACCAGGTAATGTTGACCATTCCATTCGAAAATATCTACTACTGCTGTTGACCACAATAAATTAGAGATTGGGTGTAAGTGAAAACATTATTTTTGCTGATGTGGTTTGTTATTGTTGCAAAGTGAACATGAAAGTCTCTCTCTTTCAATATCTTTAGACACTGAGGGCCAGAGCACAATGACTCTTGCCCTACTTTTAGTTGATTCAGTGCCTGGGTGGCCTCTGTGCAGAATTTTTATACAGTCTTTTTGCAATGATTTAGAAACTAGTACTTTGGGCCTTTCATAATGATGCCATCTTTCACTATAAAGCTCATCCCTGAATTGGAAATACTGCTGAATTTCAAGTGGCAGACTTGTTTAATGTTTTGGCCAGTCTTGCTTGATAATATTACTCAGTTTTTGAAGAACTGAGTCTATAGCAGTGTTGTTCATTAAGCCGTGATGATGAAATCTGCTGACTTCCATGACTTCAAAATAAAGAAGTTAGGTCTTACCATAAAGTTCCATCTGTGCTGTCGATCTTCACTAATCCTTGACAGTGGGGCTTGGTTCCAAGCCTCAGAACTGACTCTGCCATTAATTCCAGCTCGCACATTCCAAACTCTCCAGCTAGGCACTATCCATTATGCTCCTCTTCAAATTTACCTCAGATCGAGTTTGTCCAACATAGTAGAAGACAGACAAGCAGAATTTATAGTTAAATAATAGATATAATAATCAGAGGCCAGATATGTGTCCTTAATATGAAGCTAGCTATGGGAAATCTGGTCCACTAAGAGTCTCAGGTTGGGGGAAGGGGGGTGGGGATGTCAAGGATTAGTGAAGCTCGACAACACAGATGGAACATTATGGTAAGATATAACTTCTTTATCTGATGTTGTCAATCTTCACTGAATCCTTGACAGTGGGACAGAGTCCCCAGCTACTTTAGTCATGGAAGGTCTCATGGAAGAATATTCCTAAGCACCATCAAGCCAAATGATGCGTGTCCCCTCGAGACCTGATCCAATTTTTAGTGAGTGATAAAGATGAGGAGAAGACCAAGTGGCTGCTGCGCAGATATCATCCAAAGATGCTCTGGCATGAAAAACTGTAGAATGTGAGAGTTGACATCCTCTAGAATGAGAGATGAAAGTTATCCAGTCTCTAAGCCATTTGGCCAAGGTAACCTTTGAAACAGGATTACCTAATGAAAGACAGGAGAATGCCACAAATAATTGGGCAGATTTTCTAAAATCCTTTGTTCTGTGATGATAGGTACATAACTGTCTGTGGACGTCTAGTAAGTGAAGGACATATTCACCTTTATTAGAAAAATTAGGGAAGAAGGCTGGCAGTTGTAGAGTTTGGTTAATGTTAGATTCCAAAACAACCTTAGGTAAAAAGGTTGGATTCATCCTAAGGGCAACCCTGTCCTTGTGAAATATTAAATAGGGATGTTTGCAGGATAAGGCCTGAAGTTCAGATACTCTTCTGGCAGATGTAATAGCCACCAAAAATAAAGTTTTCCAAGACAAATATCTTAAGTCACAAGTCAGTGATGGTGTACTGAGGATACTGGAGAAGTCTCTGTCGGCTCCGATACAGTTTTAGGTGCCAAGCCAGATAGACCTTCCAGTGCGGAAGAGCTCTTCAGTACTGAAGTCAGTTTAGAGACCATCTTGGATGGTTCCAATGAGCTAGGAAGTGAAGAAGGTCTTTTCCTGGTAGAGGAAGAAGAGGAGGATGAAGATGTGCTAGCTTTAGTCCTAGACCGAGAAATGGCCTCTGCAAAATCAGATTTGAGGAGTCCCTTCAAGATAAGTTTATTCTTCCTCTCAGTAAGGGTATGAGCTGAGAACCTGTGACAAATTGAACAATCTTCGAAGATGAAGTTTCCCAGGCAGTATATACATAAGGTATGCCCATCAGAGTTGGGTATCTTACCCTGACTCTTCTGGCAACTTGAAACCAGTGGTGCCTTTTGAAGTTTTAACAGGGAGAGTTGTTTTCAGCCATAACAAAAGAAAAAGGACTGAAATGCACACACACGCCCACACACACATATAGAGATGAAGAAGATTTTTAAAACAATTAAGAAGGGAAAGGAAGAGGAAAATACCAACAATGCTAATATAAGCTTACCTAAAGAGGTAATAAAGGGAAGAAATGTACCAACAATGGTACTAAAAGAGACTACTAAAGGTAGAAAGATAAAGAGAAAAGAAACAGAGTCACACGAAATTACAAGAGGAGCAGGTAGACAGAAAGGAAACATATGTAGATATAAGAGTATTAAAAGAAATAAACTTACTCAGAATCAGCCAAGGCTTGAGAGAAGGACAGACACGTCTGACCTACAAAGCGGCAAACGAGATCTGGGGTAAATTTGAAGAGGAGCGTTATGGGTAGTGCCTGACTCGAGAGTTTGGAAGGTGTGAGCTGGAATTAAAGGTTGAGTCGGTTCTGGGACTCGGAACCGAGCCTCAGTGTCAAAGATTCAGTGAAGATTGACAACATCAGATCAACTGTTCCATTTTTCGTGTTGTTCTGCCTTCTTTCTGGATGTGCATGACAAGGCATCAGCAAGATGCATGTCTTTACCTTTTTTGTAGACAATGCTAAAATTGTATTTTTGCAGCTTTAACATCATGCATTGCAATCTTGCTGGGGCTGTATATATTGACTTGCTCAAAATCATTACTAGAAGCTGGTGATCTGTTTCAATCTGGATTGGCCTTCTGTATCTATAGTCATTGAAGTTATAGCATGCAAACACAACAGCAAGAATTTCTTTTTCTATTTGTGCATAGTGCATCTTTGTTTGAGTCAGGGTACAGGATGCATATGCAACTGGAATGCCCTCCAGAAGGCATGCTGCATCAAAGCCATACTGCGAGGTGTCACAGGTGAGTGTCACAGGCTTATGTATGTCATAGTGTCTCAGTGTGGATGGACTGGCAACTCTCTTTCTTAAAGTATCAAATGCCTCTTGGTGTTCAAACCAATATATCCTTACATGTCAGCTCATGCAGTGGTGCAGAAAGCTCAGTAAGGTTTGGAATGAATTTTCCTAAATAATTAATCATACCCAGGAAACATTGTAAAGATGTGTTATTCTCTGGGACTGACATTTCACTGATTGCTGTTATCTCTGATGCATCTGGCTGTAGCCTTGAACTTGTGAACAGGTGATCAACATAGGCAACTTCTTTCAGTTTAAATTTACATTTTAAAGGATTTAGCTTGAAGTTGACCTCATCTGCATGGTCAAGAACTTTCCTAAGATTTCTGTTGTGTTATTTTTCTCCATTGCCTCCAACAATAATGCCATCCACTATAATAGCACAAGGATATCCAGCAAATACCTGTTCCATGTCATGCTGGAATACCTCACTGGTAGAACTGATCCCAAAAGGCATCCTCAAAAATCTGACTCTCCCAAATGGTGTACTGAATGTTTAATAAAGAAGATCTGTAATCCAGCGAGATTTGCCAAAAGGAGTTCTTGGCATCTGAAACTGAGGAAAACAATCGAATTTAGAATTAGTGCTGCTTCCTCCTCTACACACTGGATGATGAAGATATTTAAGGGCTTTATTTAAATCTCTATGATCAATGCATATCTGAATGACATCTGAGCTTTTCTTGTGGACTACAACCATAGATGATACCGATTTAGTAGGCTCTACCACAGGAGTAAGAACACCTAGGTTCACCATCCTTTCTAATTCTGCTTTTACTTTACTTTGCATTGTTACCGGGATCTTACGTGTCGCTGTAACACCTGGGTTTATTTTGTGGTTTAGCTCCATGGAATATGTAACTGGAAGCTTACCAATTTCATCTTTGAAGATGTCAGCATATTCCTTAAAGATATGTTGTGAAAAACTGTCATTTTCGTTTGTATTTAGATGGTGAACATCTTTATTGAGCGAAATCAGTGCCATTCTTAGGCTGTCTTCTAGGCCTAGTAATAACTGCACATCTCTTCTGACTGCATATAATTGTAAATCATAGCTGTTACCTGCAGAATGGCAAGAAAGAACTACAGTCCCATCTGTATGAATTTCTTCACCACCGTAAGCAGCTAGTTTTGTGCTCCTTGTTGAGTCAAGGTTCTGTCCAGCTTTTACTTTTGTATAAGATTTTGCTGGCATGAGATTACATTTGGATCCATTGTCTACTTTAAGCTCTACTGGTTTCCCATTAATTTGTAGAGTGCAAAATATTTCACTCTTTGCTGACAAGTGGGAATCCACTGTGCCAACTGTTTCACTGACTACAGAAATACCATCAACATAAATACCATCAACATAAAAGGTTTTATAACTGTCGTCAGGGTCTGTTGCAGTCTCAGTTTGATCCACTGTCTTTCTTGGATACAATTTATTATGAGTCTCTGTTGATTTGCAGAACTTTTTGAAATGATTCCACTTGCTGACCATATGCTAAGCACTTTTCTCATTTAGGTTCATGACTGCCTTTACAATTGCGACAATTAGAAATGGGAGGTGGTGTGGCACAACTTCTCACGTTACGCTTATTAGGCCATATTTTCTTAGTTTTGTGTTGCATACTGTCGACATTTGCAGCAGCAGATACAGTATGGTTACTAGAATATTCTTCCGTGATTTCATGTATCTGCTATATTTCAATATCTTTGCTCAATGTTATAGGTTCATAGGTGTGTACTAGGCTAATGGCCCTGGAGCCTTTACAAGCCTAGCCCATAGGATTACCCTGGCATTGTGCCACCCGACCTTAGTTCCCAGTGCCTCTGTTGAGTGAAGCCACTGGAGTGATCCCTGGGGTGAATTTTCTATTTCCCATCCACTCATCAAGATTTCTCTTGAAGAGGGCCAGTGAGGTGCTCTGCTTGACATGTATGGGAAGTCTATTCCATAGCATGGGCAGTCTGTGGATTATGAACCTGTCCCTCCAGCATGTTCTGTTGATTGTGGTAATGAGGTTGAGGTCTCTGGAGCATGTGGTGTGGAGGGATTGGGGTTTCTTTAGATGTAGCATTTCTAACAGAGCTGGGTCAGAGATGGCTTTGTAAGTCAAGCAGAGATCTCCTCTGTAAACAAATACTTTGGCAACCTTCAAACACTGGACCCCACCCAGTTTGGTTTTGTAAAGGGCCAATCTTGTCTCCTCAACCTGATTGACTTCTTCGAATCAGTATCCAGAGCCGTGGATGAGGGCAAGGCAGTCCACACAGCCTATCTGGACCTCGCCAAGGCCTTCAACACCATCCCCCACTCTGGAATCATAGATAAACTTACTAAGCTGGGCATTAATCCCTACGTCACTCGATGGGTTGCCAACTGGCTTACTGACAGAAGGTTTGATGCTGAAACCGGTCTGAAGGAAGGGAAGGAATAAAATATTTATTTGCCTTTGAGTGCTGGCTTTTTTATTTGGTTTATCAGTTTGGGCGTGCCATGCACCAGTCGTACTTGCTAGCTCTTTTGGAGGTGTTACTGACAGAACCCACACTATGAAAGTAGCCGACTCAAAATCCAGCTCCAGACAAGTGACAAGTGGAGTACCTCAGGGTTCAGTCCTGGGACTGCTTTTGTTTGGCATCTACTTCTCTGAAGTACAGGCCAGCACTAAGGGACTCTGGCTAACAAAGTTTGCTGATGACTGCAAACTGGGAGCCATTATTGAATCCCCAAATGATGTGGATATTCTACAAAAGGGTCTTACAGAAACAGATGCTTGGTGCCAGAGCCATGGGCTCAAGCATAATGCCAAGAAATGTATAGTTATCCCCTTTGGGAAAAAACATGTACCCGTGAATTACCACATAAGTGGCAGTACACTAAACACCGAAAGTGTGATAAGGGACTTAGGGACACAAGTGGACAGTGGTCTCACCTTCGATAACCACATCACCACAACAGTCAGGAAATCCTTCTATGTGGCACACCTCATCATTAAGGGATTTTCATCCAGAAAAAGGAGGTCATTGTCCCACTGTACTCATCCCTAATTAGACCCATTATAGAGTACAATGCCCCATTTGGTATGTACCTCACAAGACATCTGCAACAACTGGAAAGGCCACAGAAATACCTCACTAAAAGAATCACAAGCCTAAAGCAGATGCCCTATGCTGACAGTCTAAAAAAACTCCAGCTATACTCTGTTGCATATTGCCTGCTCAGAGGCGATCTCTGCTTAACATACAAGGCCATGTCAAACCCAGAGCTGTTGGACATGCTACACTTAAAGAAATCCCAATCCCTGAGAGCCACACGCTCCAGGGATCTAAACCTGGTCATCACAATGAACAAAACATGCTGGAGGGATAGGTTCCTGACCCAGAGACTCCCCATACTCTGGAATAGACTGCCCATACATGTCAAGCTGAGCGCCTCTTTGGCCCTCTTCAAAAAGAACCTTGATGATTGGATGGGAGATAGGAAATTCACCCCAGGGATCACGTCAATTCCCTGTTAGACAGGGGACCAGGGAAGTAATAGCCAGGGAATTGTTATGGCTAGGCTTGTATAGGCCTTAGGGCCGATAGCCTAGTACCAGCCTATGAAACTATGAACCTATGAATCTAAGTAGGTGTTATGAGACAGAGAATAGTTGGATTTTTTTTTAGTCTGTCCATATAGGAAAAAATTTTAAGGCCTAGCATCCTCTTTGTGAGGTACTTTTGCAGCCTCTCCAGTTGTTGCATGTGTTTAGTGAGGTACGTGCCAAATGGGGCATTGTACTCAACGATTGGTCTAATGAAGGAAGAGTAGAGGGAGACAATGATCGCTTTCTTCCTGGATGCAAAACCCTTAGTAATGAGATGTGCCGCATAGAATGACTTTCTGACCACAGTGGCAATGTGGTGGTCAAAAGAGAGGTTGCTGTCAACCTGTGTTCCAGATCTCTTATAACGCTTTCTGTTTTCGGTGGACTACCATCGATGTGGAAATTCATGGGAACCAGGTTTTTCCCAAAGGGGATAATGACACATTTTTTGGCATTGAGCTTAAGGCCATGGTTCTGACACCAGTTGTTGGTCTCAGTGAGGCCTTTCTGTAGGATATCAACATCACTTGGGGACTTAATAATAGCTCCCAACTTGCAATCATCTGCGAACTTTGTCAGCCAGAGTCCCTTCATGTTGGCCTGGACTTCAGAGAAGTAGATACCAAACAGGAAATGACCCAGGACTGAACCCTGTGGGACTTCACGAGTGACTGGTTGGCAGTCTGACTTGGAGTCAGCTACTTTCACACTGTGGGTTCTACCTGTGAGCCAGTTTGCAACCCACCTAATGATATAGGGGTTGATGCCTAGCTTAATGAGTTTTTCTATGATTCCTCAGTGGGGAATGGTATCAAAGGCCTTGGCCAGATTAACTCTTAGAATAGCAAGCGTAGATCCCCTGGACTCGAGCCGTGAATCAGAAGCAAACTCGCCTGTTGCTTTTTGTCACACAACTTTATTCGATAACTGCCAGCACCACAAAGTACATCTAGTAAGAATGGTTGAGCGCTTTCATCTGCATTTACCAGATTTCTTCAGAACCATTTACCTTAACATGTCACTTCCTTTATATACACAAATTTTTGGCGGCAAAAAGTTAATTACATAATTGGTTAAAAACAAAATTGTTAATTAAAAACAAAATCACTCAATTGACATTTGTTGTGAATAAAATGCAATAAAAAGTCACAAAATATATATATTAACCACTGTCATAAAATGTACTATATACTAGTACTAAAGTGCTTTTATACAGTGCATGATACATTTCATTATTGGGTCCCTTATACTATCTACCCTATACTAAAATTTTAAATTTATAAATTCATAGTAAATATATATAAATAAGTAAAATATATATTGTGTGTTAATGTATAAAATATATATAAAATGTACTCGGCTGATGAAATTTCCTTACTCTAACGCCAAAAAAGGCTTGATACTTATATAGTCATTTATACCCGGGGGGGATGTGGCATCTAAACATATCTGCCACTTGCTTTCTAACCAAGCTAAATATATTTTCCAATTTCCTCCTCTGTCATTTACCTCTACCTGGTCTATAATAGCAAATTTAAAACTATGTTCACTTCCCTTTCTATAATGTGTCTACTTAGAGCGTTCTTAGTATCTCCTTTCCTAATACTATACAGGTGCTCGTATATACGAGTTTTGAATTTCCTCTCAGTCTTTCCTATATAGTATACGCCGCATTTCTCACACTCAGCAATATACACAATACGCTGTGTATTGCAATTACCCTTCTTAGGGTATACTACAGATTTCACAATATTCTTAAGTCTCATCCTACATTTTGTGTTAATATATTTACACTGACTACATGCACCACAACTCGTAGTGCCCTTCCTACTGTTTCCTGTATAGGCCTTTTTCTTAGTCTCTATTATTCTTTTTAAATTCAAACCTGTTTTATATACTATAGAGGGTTTCGTGCCTAGTATGTTTCCAATAGGTACATTACTAGTAATTATGTCCCAATGTTTCTTCAGAATTTCTATCATAATGTTGGTATAGGGGTTAAATCTGATGATGCATACTCTGTTATCTCGGTCTATTTGGACCTTAGTACTCACCATACTGCCTGTACCCAGTAGTGGTACATATTTACTACCCCATTCTTTCTTAACATAAGACGTAATGTTGGTCAACATATGTTTAGGGTAACCTCTATCTAAAAATAACTTAAAAAGAGTATCTAATTCACTTTGCATAATCTCCTTAGTCGATGACATTCTGGCTATCCTTATGCATTGGCCTTTAACTACATTACGAAAGATGTGGCCAGGATGACAACTGCTATAATGTATGTAGTCATTTGAAAACGTGGGTTTTCTATATATTCTAGACTCAAACCCTTGTCCTGTAGTACTAATCCAAGTGTCCAGATATGCTATTCCCACTTTGTCATACTGGTAGGTAAATTTGAGGAATTCCGTGGTGTTATTAAGGTACTCAAAGAACTCTTGTATCTTCTCTTCTGGACCTTTCCATAAAATAAACATGTCGTCCAGGAACCTAGTGTATAGTCCGATGTATTGGTAATATTCACTTGGGAAGATGTACTTGTTCTCCCACTCGAGCATAACCAAATTAGCAAAAATGGGGGCACAAGAAGCCCCCATTGCAACACCACGAGTTTGTTTAAAGTGTTGACCCGAGTGGAAGAAGAAGTGTAGAAAAATCTAACTGTGATAAATCACTGCAGGATAGAGAGTGAGAAAAATGGATCCCCAAATTAAGGAGAAACCAGGTGAGTGGGAAATATCTTGTTAAATGACAAGAGGAGTCCAAGATTGGAAGTTATCAGCAGTTTATTTTACACCCAACATAAATCTATCTTGATGCACATCCAACACACTTGCTTGGTACCCCCCCCCCCCCCCCAATGTACTTCCTTAACTACAGTGGCTGTCAAGGTACAAAACAAAAAAGTAGAAAAGAGGATTAGTAATGGAGAAATTAAAGAAATAGAAACTGAGGTTATGGATTACATGCAAAGTGAAAGATTTAGTGTAGAAAAATCTAACTGATAAATCACAGCAGGATAGAGGAATGGATCCTCAAATTAAGGAGAAACCAGTTGAGCAGGAAACATCTGCGGCTGTTTAGGTACAAAACAACAGAACAGTCACTGTTCTACATCCTCCCTGTTTAACTTTGTTCCTTATTTCAAATACATGAACAAGTTTGCTTTAATATTTTCTTTAAACACATTCAAGAATTAAACATCATATCAACAGTTCAACATAGCCTATCTGATTTCAGATCCATTTTACTGTATATATTTTAGGTTGGGTTTAAAGACTCTTCCTGCCCATGTCACGTACATATTTTGTTTTGAATTAGAAACAGGAAGTGTCTTTGGAGTTTTTTTTTTCAGTAATGAAACATTGCTTTGTATTTCAGAACTGTTTGAGTAAGAGTGTCTGTCTTCTTGGAGTTGATTGATTGGTGATTCAATCAAGGAACTGGAATCACTAGCACACACAGTCTGTTGTGGCTTTGGCTCTGGGACAGGCAAAATGTGTCTGCAATTTCTTCTGTAGTCTACTCCTTCTGACTGAATGATGTAAGACCTTGGTTCAGCACAAATGTCCTTCACAATTCCTACATGATCATGACCTTTTGAAGTCTGCATTCTAACAACTTCACCTTGCAACAATTGTCAAAGAGGTCTACTGGTTTTGTCATAGAATAACTTATGTGAGTAGCACTTGTTTGATATTTGAGCTTTGACTACCTTATTACTCTTTGAGGTTGGCACTAACAACTACTTACTGATTGAAAGAGTTGTTCATGTTTTTCTTGACATCAGTCTTTGAGCTGGTGAACCAAGTGTCTGGTCACTGGGAATATTTCAAAGGTTTAGTAAATTGAGGAATACATTAGTTCCATCTCTTTTGGACTTTTCCATTAAATGCTTTGCACTGCAGACTGCATGTTCAGCCAGACAGTTAGCTAGTGGGTATTCTGGGCTACTGGTTACCTGATTAAAATCCCAAGATGCACTAAATTCTTTAAAATATTGACTAGGGAATTGTGCAGCATTGTCTGAGATGACTTTATGTGGACATCCATGGACTGAGAAGTGCCTCTTTAGTTTTGCAATTACTGTGCTAGATATCAAATTACAGAGTATGTCAACTTCAAACCATCTGGAGTATGAATCAGTTAGTACCAGGTAATGTTGACCATTCCATTCGAAAATATCTACTACTGCTGTTGACCACAATAAATTAGAGATTGGGTGTAAGTGAAAACATTATTTTTGCTGATGTGGTTTGTTATTGTTGCAAAGTGAACATGAAAGTCTCTCTCTTTCAATATCTTTAGACACTGAGGGCCAGAGCACAATGACTCTTGCCCTACTTTTAGTTGATTCAGTGCCTGGGTGGCCTCTGTGCAGAATTTTTATACAGTCTTTTTGCAATGATTTAGAAACTAGTACTTTGGGCCTTTCATAATGATGCCATCTTTCACTATAAAGCTCATCCCTGAATTGGAAATACTGCTGAATTTCAAGTGGCAGACTTGTTTAATGTTTTGGCCAGTCTTGCTTGATAATATTACTCAGTTTTTGAAGAACTGAGTCTATAGCAGTGTTGTTCATTAAGCCGTGATGATGAAATCTGCTGACTTCCATGACTTCAAAATAAAGAAGTTAGGTCTTACCATAAAGTTCCATCTGTGCTGTCGATCTTCACTAATCCTTGACAGTGGGGCTTGGTTCCAAGCCTCAGAACTGACTCTGTCATTAATTCCAGCTCGCACATTCCAAACTCTCCAGCTAGGCACTATCCATTATGCTCCTCTTCAAATTTACCTCAGATCGAGTTTGTCCAACATAGTAGAAGACAGACAAGCAGAATTTATAGTTAAATAATAGATATAATAATCAGAGGCCAGATATGTGTCCTTAATATGAAGCTAGCTATGGGAAATCTGGTCCACTAAGAGTCTCAGGTTGGGGGAAGGGGGGTGGGGATGTCAAGGATTAGTGAAGCTCGACAACACAGATGGAACATTATGGTAAGATATAACTTCTTTATCTGATGTTGTCAATCTTCACTGAATCCTTGACAGTGGGACAGAGTCCCCAGCTACTTTAGTCATGGAAGGTCTCATGGAAGAATATTCCTAAGCACCATCAAGTCAAATGATGCGTGTCCCCTCGAGACCTGATCCAATTTTTAGTGAGTGATAAAGATGAGGAGAAGACCAAGTGGCTACTGCGCAGATATCATCCAAAGATGCTCTGGCATGAAAAACTGTAGAATGTGAGAGTTGACATCCTCTAGAATGAGAGATGAAAGTTATCCAGTCTCTAAGCCATTTGGCCAAGGTAACCTTTGAAACAGGATTACCTAATGAAAGACAGGAGAATGCCACAAATAATTGGGCAGATTTTCTAAAATCCTTTGTTCTGTGATGATAGGTACATAACTGTCTGCGGACGTCTAGTAAGTGAAGGACATATTCACCTTTATTAGAAAAATTAGGGAAGAAGGCTGGCAGTTGTAGAGTTTGGTTAATGTTAGATTCCAAAACAACCTTAGGTAAAAAGGTTGGATTCATCCTAAGGGCAACCCTGTCCTTGTGAAATATTAAATAGGGATGTTTGCAGGATAAGGCCTGAAGTTCAGATACTCTGCTGGCAGATGTAATAGCCACCAAAAATAAAGTTTTCCAAGACAAATATCTTAAGTCACAAGTCAGTGATGGTGTACTGAGGATACTGGAGAAGTCTCTGTCAGCTCCGATACAGTTTTAGGTGCCAAGCCAGATAGACCTTCCAGTGCGGAAGAGCTCTTCAGTACTGAAGTCAGTTTAGAGACCATCTTGGATGGTTCCAATGAGCTAGGAAGTGAAGAAGGTCTTTTCCTGGTAGAGGAAGAAGAGGAGGATGAAGATGTGCTAGCTTTAGTCCTAGACCAAGAAATGGCCTCTGCAAAATCAGATTTGAGGAGTCCCTTCAAGATAAGTTTATTCTTCCTCTCAGTAAGGGTATGAGCTGAGAACCTGTGACAAATTGAACAATCTTCCTGAAGATGAAGTTTCCCCAGGCAGTATATACATAAGGTATGCCCATCAGAGTTGGGTATCTTACCCTGACTCTTCTGGCAACTTGAAACCAGTGGTGCCTTTTGAAGTTTTAACAGGGGAGAGTTGTTTTTCAGCCATAACAAAAGAAAAAGGACTGAAATGCACACACACGCCCACACACACATATAGAGATGAAGAAGATTTTTTTAAAACAATTAAGAAGGGAAAGGAAGAGGAAAATACCAACAATGCTAATATAAGCTTACCTAAAGAGGTAATAAAGGGAAGAAATGTACCAACAATGGTACTAAAAGAGACTACTAAAGGTAGAAAGATAAAGAGAAAAGAAACAGAGTCACACGAAATTACAAGAGGAGCAGGTAGACAGAAAGGAAAAATATGTAGATATAAGAGTATTAAAAGAAATAAACTTACTCAGAATCAGCCAAGGCTTGAGAGAAGGACAGACACGTCTGACCTACAAAGCGGCAAACGAGATCTGGGGTAAATTTGAAGAGGAGCGTTATGGGTAGTGCCTGACTCGAGAGTTTGGAAGGTGTGAGCTGGAATTAAAGGTTGAGTCGGTTCTGGGACTCGGAACCGAGCCTCAGTGTCAAAGATTCAGTGAAGATTGACAACATCAGATCAATTGTTCCATTTTTCGTGTTGTTCTGCCTTCTTTCTGGATGTGCATGACAAGGCATCAGCAAGATGCATGTCTTTACCTTTTTTGTAGACAATGCTAAAAATGTATTTTTGCAGCTTTAACATCATGCATTGCAATCTTGCTGGGGCTGTATATATTGACTTGCTCAAAATCATTACTAGAAGCTGGTGATCTGTTTCAATCTGGATTGGCCTTCTGTATCTATAGTCATTGAAGTTATAGCATGCAAACACAACAGCAAGAATTTCTTTTTCTATTTGTGCATAGTGCATCTTTGTTTGAGTCAGGGTACAGGATGCATATGCAACTGGAATGCCCTCCAGAAGGCATGCTGCATCAAAGCCATACTGCGAGGTGTCACAGGTGAGTGTCACAGGCTTATGTATGTCATAGTGTCTCAGTGTGGATGGACTGGCAACTCTCTTTCTTAAAGTATCAAATGCCTCTTGGTGTTCAAACCAATATGTCCTTACATGTCAGCTCATGCAGTGGTGCAGAAAGCTCAGTAAGGTTTGGAATGAATTTTCCTAAATAATTAATCATACCCAGGAAACATTGTAAAGATGTGTTATTCTCTGGGACTGACATTTCACTGATTGCTGTTATCTCTGATGCATCTGGCTGTAGCCTTGAACTTGTGAACAGGTGATCAACATAGGCAACTTCTTTCAGTTTAAATTTACATTTTAAAGGATTTAGCTTGAAGTTGACCTCATCTGCATGGTCAAGAACTTTCCTAAGATTTCTGTTGTGTTATTTTTCTCCATTGCCTCCAACAATAATGCCATCCACTATAATAGCACAAGGATATCCAGCAAATACCTGTTCCATGTCATGCTGGAATACCTCACTGGTAGAACTGATCCCAAAAGGCATCCTCAAAAATCTGACTCTCCCAAATGGTGTACTGAATGTTTAATAAAGAAGATCTGTAATCCAGCGAGATTTGCCAAAAGGAGTTCTTGGCATCTGAAACTGAGGAAAACAATCGAATTTAGAATTAGTGCTGCTTCCTCCTCTACACACTGGATGATGAAGATATTTAAGGGCTTTATTTAAATCTCTATGATCAATGCATATCTGAATGACATCTGAGCTTTTCTTGTGGACTACAACCATAGATGATACCGATTTAGTAGGCTCTACCACAGGAGTAAGAACACCTAGGTTCACCATCCTTTCTAATTCTGCTTTTACTTTACTTTGCATTGTTACCGGGATCTTACGTGTCGCTGTAACACCTGGGTTTATTTTGTGGTTTAGCTCCATGGAATATGTAACTGGAAGCTTACCAATTTCATCTTTGAAGATGTCAGCATATTCCTTAAAGATATGTTGTGAAAAACTGTCATTTTCGTTTGTATTTAGATGGTGAACATCTTTATTGAGCGAAATCAGTGCCATTCTTAGGCTGTCTTCTAGGCCTAGTAATAACTGCACATCTCTTCTGACTGCATATAATTGTAAATCATAGCTGTTACCTGCAGAATGGCAAGAAAGAACTACAGTCCCATCTGTATGAATTTCTTCACCACCGTAAGCAGCTAGTTTTGTGCTCCTTGTTGAGTCAAGGTTCTGTCCAGCTTTTACTTTTGTATAAGATTTTGCTGGCATGAGATTACATTTGGATCCATTGTCTACTTTAAGCTCTACTGGTTTCCCATTAATTTGTAGAGTGCAAAATATTTCACTCTTTGCTGACAAGTGGGAATCCACTGTGTCAACTGTTTCACTGACTACAGAAATACCATCAACATAAATACCATCAACATAAAAGGTTTTATAACTGTCGTCAGGGTCTGTTGCAGTCTCAGTTTGATCCACTGTCTTTCTTGGATACAATTTATTATGAGTCTCTGTTGATTTGCAGAACTTTTTGAAATGATTCCACTTGCTGACCATATGCTAAGCACTTTTCTCATTTAGGTTCATGACTGCCTTTACAATTGCGACAATTAGAAATTTGAGGTGGTGTGGCACAACTCCTCACGTTACGCTTATGAGGCCATATTTTCTTAGTTTTGTGTTGCATACTGTCGACATTTGCAGCAGCAGATACAGTATGGTTACTAGAATATTCTTCCGTGATTTCATGTATCTGCTATATTTCAATATCTTTGCTCAATGTTATAGGTTCATAGGTGTGTACTAGGCTAATGGCCCTGGAGCCTTTACAAGCCTAGCCCATAGGATTACCCTGGCATTGTGCCACCCGACCTTAGTTCCCAGTGCCTCTGTTGAGTAAAGCCACTGGAGTGATCCCTGGGGTGAATTTTCTATTTCCCATCCACTCATCAAGATTTCTCTTGAAGAGGGCCAGTGAGGTGCTCTGCTTGACATGTATGGGAAGTCTATTCCATAGCATGGGCAGTCTGTGGATTATGAACCTGTCCCTCCAGCATGTTCTGTTGATTGTGGTAATGAGGTTGAGGTCTCTGGAGCATGTGGTGTGGAGGGATTGGGGTTTCTTTAGATGTAGCATTTCTAACAGAGCTGGGTCAGAGATGGCTTTGTAAGTCAAGCAGAGATCTCCTCTGTAAACAAAGACTTTGGCAACCTTCAAACACTGGACCCCACCCAGTTTGGTTTTGTAAAGGGCCAATCTTGTCTCCTCAACCTGATTGACAGTATCCAGAGCCGTGGATGAGGGCAAGGCAGTCCACACAGCCTATCTGGACCTCGCCAAGGCCTTCAACACCATCCCCCACTCTGGAATCATAGATAAACTTACTAAGCTGGGCATTAATCCCTACGTCACTCGATGGGTTGCCAACTGGCTTACTGACAGAAGGTTTGATGCCGAAACCGGTCTGAAGGAAGGGAAGGAATAAAATATTTATTTGCCTTTGAGTGCTGGCTTTTTTATTTGGTTTATCAGTTTGGGCGTGCCATGCACCAGTCGTACTTGCTAGCTCTTTTGGAGGTGTTACTGACAGAACCCACACTATGAAAGTAGCCGACTCAAAATCCAGCTCCAGACAAGTGACAAGTGGAGTACCTCAGGGTTCAGTCCTAGGACTGCTTTTGTTTGGCATCTACTTCTCTGAAGTACAGGCCAGCACTAAGGGACTCTGGCTAACAAAGTTTGCTGATGACTGCAAACTGGGAGCCATTATTGAATCCCCAAATGATGTGGATATTCTACAAAAGGGTCTTACAGAAACAGATGCTTGGTGCCAGAGCCATGGGCTCAAGCATAATGCCAAGAAATGTATAGTTATCCCCTTTGGGAAAAAACATGTACCCGTGAATTACCACATAAGTGGCAGTACACTAAACACCGAAAGTGTGATAAGGGACTTAGGGACACAAGTGGACAGTGGTCTCACCTTCGATAACCACATCACCACAACAGTCAGGAAATCCTTCTATGTGGCACACCTCATCATTAAGGGATTTTCATCCAGAAAAAGGAGGTCATTGTCCCACTGTACTCATCCCTAATTAGACCCATTATAGAGTACAATGCCCCATTTGGTATGTACCTCACAAGACATCTGCAACAACTGGAAAGGCCACAGAAATACCTCACTAAAAGAATCACAAGCCTAAAGCAGATGCCCTATGCTGACAGTCTAAAAAAATCCAGCTATACTCTGTTGCATATTGCCTGCTCAGAGGCGATCTCTGCTTAACATACAAGGCCATGTCAAACCCAGAGCTGTTGGACATGCTACACTTAAAGAAATCCCAATCCCTGAGAGCCACACGCTCCAGGGATCTAAACCTGGTCATCACAATGAACAAAACATGCTGGAGGGATAGGTTCCTGACCCAGAGACTCCCCATACTCTGGAATAGATTGCCCATACATGTCAGGCTGAGCCTCTTTGGCCCTCTTCAAAAGGAACCTTGATGATTGGATGGGAGATAGGAAATTCACCCCAGGGATCACGTCAATTCCCTGTTAGACAGGGGACCAGGGAAGTAATAGCCAGGGAATTGTTATGGCTAGGCTTGTATAGGCCTTAGGGCCGATAGCCTAGTACCAGCCTATGAAACTATGAACCTATGAATCTAAGTAGGTGTTATGAGACAGAGAATAGTTGGATTTTTTTTTAGTCTGTCCATATAGGACAAAATTTTAAGGCCTAGCATCCTCTTTGTGAGGTACTTTTGCAGCCTCTCCAGTTGTTGCATGTGTTTAGTGAGGTACATGCCAAATGGGGCATTGTACTCAACGATTGGTCTAATGAAGGAAGAGTAGAGGGAGACAATGATCGCTTTCTTCCTGGATGCAAAACCCTTAGTAATGAGATGTGCCGCATAGAATGACTTTCTGACCACAGTGGCAATGTGGTGGTCAAAAGAGAGGTTGCTGTCAACCTGTGTTCCAGATCTCTTATAACGCTTTCTGTTTTCGGTGGACTACCATCGATGTGGAAATTCATGGGAACCAGGTTTTTCCCAAAGGGGATAATGACACATTTTTTGGCATTGAGCTTAAGGCCATGGTTCTGACACCAGTTGTTGGTCTCAGTGAGGCCTTTCTGTAGGATATCAACATCACTTGGGGACTTAATAATAGCTCCCAACTTGCAATCATCTGCGAACTTTGTCAGCCAGAGTCCCTTCATGTTGGCCTGGACTTCAGAGAAGTAGATACCAAACAGGAAATGACCCAGGACTGAACCCTGTGGGACTTCACGAGTGACTGGTTGGCAGTCTGACTTGGAGTCAGCTACTTTCACACTGTGGGTTCTACCTGTGAGCCAGTTTGCAACCCACCTAATGATATAGGGGTTGATGCCTAGCTTAATGAGTTTTTCTATGATTCCTCAGTGGGGAATGGTATCAAAGGCCTTGGCCAGATTAAGGTAGGCTGTATGAACCACCTTGCCTTCATCCACATCTCTGGTGACTGACTCAAAGAAGTTGGTCAAGTTGAGGAGACATGATCTACCCTTCACAAAACCAAACTGTGTGGGATCCAGAATTTGGGGATTCCCTAGATCCTTGTTTATTAGGTCCATAATGATGCGTTGCATAACTTTGCATATCAGACTCATCAGGCTAACGGGGCAATAGTTCCCAGGGTCTGTAGTCACTCCTCCTTTGTAGGGAGGGATGACTGTAGCAGTGTGCCATTCGGTAGAGACAAAGCCTGGGATGAGACTGTGCTTGAACAGGGCACACAGGTGAGGTGCCATTTTCATAAATTCATAGATTAGTACTAGGCTAACTGCCCTTGCGAGACATTTTTAAGTCTAAGCAATTATCCCCTGTGAGATTCAAACCCTGTACCTTGTGTTTGTAAGGCAAACACCTTTACCAATAGGCCACCCTCCCAACCCCACTTCACTCTGTAGTTCATGTAGAACACAGCCAGGGATATTGTCAGATCCCATAGAAGCTGTATTCTTGGCCTTGGACAGTAATGTTTTAACCTGTGCAGCAGTAATACTAGGTTCCTGGCAGTCTACTGGTATTGTGACTGGTCCCTTGAGGTGGAGAGAGGAGTAAAGTTAGCACTGAATCTGTCGGCCAGTATATTGGCAATATCTGTTGGCTTGGTATAGGAGGTACCATTGTGCAGCAGCTCAAAGCAAATCTGGGCATTGCCGTGGAAATTCTTTACATAACTATAGAAGGCCTTGTGGTTGTCTTTACTATCTGCTGCAATTCTGTTTTCATAGCTAGCTTTAGAGGATTTGATGAGGGATCTCAACTTTTTGTTAAGGCTGATAAGGGAGTTTTTCCAGTCTTGGGACTTCACCTTATTCTGCATCAGTTTCCTCCTTCTGTATTAGAGTTTGTTTATGGCAGGGGACCACCAGATTGGCTTCCTTTTTTTGGAAGAGAGTGTCTTGGTTCTATTGGGTATGGCTAGATCCATGCATTTGTGTATGTGTTCGTACAGTGCATTGGTGTATGATTCGGCAGTCATGCAATTGATCTCCATTTACATGGGTGCCGTGAAGTTAGCCACCTGTGTTTTTAGGAGCCTTTGGAGAAGTTTTCCATGGTGGTTGCCTTTGCGGGGGGGGGGGGGGGCTTGGGAAGGATGTGAATTTCCAAGGTGATTAGTTTGTGGTCGGATCTAACCAGAGAGGAGTTGAGTACTGGTGTAGAGCAACAGTCGCCCATGTTGTAATGACCAGGTCAAGGATGTTGCTACCTCTAGTGTGGGTAAGAATGAGCTGGTCCAGGGCATTGGAATTAAAGAATTCCAGGAAACGTTGGGCAAGTGTATTGGTACATGAGTAGTTTTCCCAGTTAATGGAGGCGTAGTTGAAGTCAGTATGATTGTTAGGTTGGACCCTAATATTCTCCAGGGTGCTTAGGAACGTGGAGTGTGAGTCTTGGTACATGGTTGGGATCTATAGCAGGGTACGACCTGAATCGCTGTCTTACCCAATGTTAGCTGCACCTGAAGTATCTCAGATGCGTTATGTTGGGCTACCAGTCTGTAGGTGTGCGCATCCTTTATGAATATGGAAATACCACCAGCTTTGGATCTTCAGTCCAAGTTCTGTGGACGAAAGGTGTGGGATGAGTTATAGAATGGTAGTGTAGGGGTGCTTTCAGCTGCCTTCAACCAGGTCTCTGTTATGGCACAAATGTTGTTCTCCATTTTAAGGAGTGCTTCGAGTGAGTACATTTTGAGATTTAGACTTCTAGTATTGAGCAGCATGTTCCTCAGATTGCATTTGTTTTGTAGCTGTTACGTTGGTAATTTGGTCTTTGGAACACCACCATAAAAGGCACTATAGGGGTAGCAAGAGCCTTGGTCAGTATCCAGAAGTCCAGGGTTGACAGATACAGGCTATCTCTGGCAAAGCATTGAGGTCTGTCAATCATGTCATCCCAGGCAAACAGATACTGGATCCCCTTAGAATGACACCAGAATGACACCAGAAACTTAGCTAATTATTGAAATCAATCATTTTCTGATTGTACTGTGGTATCATTCTTGGTGATGGTAGGATGCTGCTTGGGCTAGGGTCATACCTGCCTAGGCTACATAATCTGAGAGCTCCTCCATGTCTCTTTTTATATAGTCCAGGGAGGTACATCTCAGGTCATTCACACCCACATGTACAATGACAGAGTCATATTTTTACCTGTTGTTGAAGGACCTGAGTGCGTGCATTATGTGGCACATCCTGGCACCTGGCAGGCAGCTGACTGTTACTTTCTCCTTATTCAGCCTAGTGAGTGATACATCAGTATGCCTCACTATCGAGTCACCTATGACTAGTGTGTTGGGCATGCTGTTTTGCCTTAGGGGCTTTGGTTGAGTGACACACTGTTTAGGAGAGTTATGTGTCTCGTGATTAGTGTTGTGTTGTGGTGGTCGACTGTGTTTCTGCCTTGGACGTCTCTGCTGTTTGAGTAGATTTTTATTGAGAGCCTCCACATAGGTGGGTATGGGGTTTGTGTTTTTATGTGAAGGCAGTGCTGGTGAGTGTTTTGGAGGACTGTGTGTTCCATGTGGTGTGGTGCAAGTCTTGACCTTCTCCTCTTGACCAGCTATTTTGGTCTTGGCTGGAGAGTGCATGGCTTCCAATTTGGCTATATAAGTGCATCTCTCGCAAGTCTGAGTGTTGGGAGGTAAGAGGAGAGAGTTGTCAATGTACATGAAGCAGTTGCTACATTGCCACAGGATGCCCAAGTTCACCAGGTTAATAGGAGAAAGCACAGGGAACTGACCTTTAGACATGCCTGGAGGGTATGGCATTAATGATGAGTACTGGAGCTGTTTCCTTCTAGAATGTTTAGTGTTGGTAGCACTTTTGTGTGCTACAATAATTGCTACAAGAAGTCTGGTAAAGTGCTAAACTAATAAGCTAGTAAAAGAGTAGATCTAAGGGAAAAATTGAAGCGCAGACTTTGGCACTGCTCAGAAGCCTGCAAACAGTCCTGGATACAGCAAATCTGTATCTGGACTAGACTAGTTACAGGAAAGGTGGGAAACAAGTGCAAACCCAGGGATATAAGCTAGAAATTTGAAAGAGATGGAAACATTTCCCAAACAGCCAATAAACTACAATTTCTGGGCCAGAAACCACTCCTCTTATGGTAGATAGGCTACCTACTGCTTACCATTCCTACTGATAAGCTAGAAGGCTTCCCTCCAACACAGAATGGCTTGGTGGGCTCAGAAGCTTACATACAGTCCTGGATACAGCAGATCTGTATCTGGACTAGACTAGTTACAGGTAAAGTGGGAAAAGCGCAAATGCCAGCTTTTAAACCAGAAAGTTGAAAGAGATGGAAAAACTGCCCAAATGGCCAATATATTACAATTTCTGGGCCAGAAACCACTCCTCTTGTGGTACATAGGCTACCTAATGTTTACCACTCCTACTGATAAGCTAGAAGCCTTCCCTCCAACACAGAAAGGCTTGGGGGCTCAGAAGCTTACAAATAATCCTGGATATAGCAATTCTGTATCTGGACTAGACTAGTTATAGGAAAGGCAGGAAACAAGCTTAGAATTTAGAATTTTTTTTTAGTAAAGTGGAAAAGGAGAAAGGAGTAGTTGAATTTTCCTCACTGTATTATTATTAATGCCACATACAAGGAAGTCCTTTATTAAATCGTCTTGTAGATCCCCAAATCTTCATGTCTTTACTTTATCTCTGAAGTTAGTAACATATGCTTCAATAGTTTCACCAGGCTTTTGATTTCTTGTATTGAATTTATGTCTCTCCATCATTATATCCATCTAGGGGTTACACAGTTCATGGAATTTGCACTTTAAGCTTTAAGATTGTCACCCATTTTAGCTTGAGCAATGACATGACAGTTTCCTCCCTCTCCTGCATAAACAGCGGGTGCATATACAAAAGAATGTTCTCAATTGATAGCCTCTGAGCCTGACAAATTGAGAAGTATAAATGCTCGTGTGCATGCATCTTTGTCTGAAAGTGCGCTATGATAGTATCATTTTCTTGTGCAAACACACGCCAATTCTCTATGACATTGCCATCAAACACCAGTGGTTTGTATTTATGAAATCTGTTTGGCATACTGTCAGTGTATATACAAATTCCTTTTGCACTTCAGTTGCTCATTACACTTTGATGAGACTTAGTTACCGACAACTCCCGACACCATGTTGAATGATGAGTGGAGTCCAAGATGGGAAGTTATCATCAGTTTATTGTACACCCAACATAAATTCATCTGCATGCACATCCAACGCACTTGCTTGGTACCATTCCCATGTACTTCCTTAACTACAGTGGCTGTCAAGGTACAAAACAGGAGAACATAGCCACTGTTCTACACATCTGATCAGTTGCCATATGAAGATACTTTTGAAGCCTTCCACAGAAAACCTTTACAAAAGTTTAGTTGGAGTTGCACTGGAAGGGAAGGAACAGGATACTGTGACAACTCTGACACAGTCAGTGTTGTGGAGTGATAGGCCAGTGAGTTCCCGTATGAAAGAGCAATGGATGAAACTGAAGAGAATGTGGCACAGGAAGATGTTCTGTAGAATGCCTGCAGGAAATGGAGAACAAAGAATGTGCCCTCAGTTTAGAAGAAAATGATCTAAGAGAAGAGTTGCTTGATTTAATAGAGAGGGACAGACATATTAAGATCGATGCAAAAAAACAGACTACAGAAATTCAATAAAACACAAAAAGTTAAAAGTTTAATAAAACAAATGAACACAGTAATTAGGACTATCCATAGAGATTCATGCTATATAACAGAAGTAAATAGGACATATTACTCTGCAGCTAAATTAATAACAGATAAAGTCTTACTACAAAGACACAGGGCACTACAGAAAAAGAAGGAGATAAATCAAATGCTATCATGGAAGAATCGAACAGGGAAAACTACAAAACAATTAAGATGTGTCACAGTTAGAAGACTATAGAAGAAGGAACATACTCAGAAAGATAGAAAAGCAATGTGCAGTATCAGAACAGATCAGGATCTATCATGCACTATTGGAAATAATAAATAAAAATATCAGCACAAGTAGAAAAACTTAGAAAATATGCAGGAAAAGGAAAAGTGCAAAATAAGCAATTTATTGATAACCCAAAAAAGTTTTATAGAGAATTGGGAAATAAGGCAAAAGGAATTGAAACACCACCAAAAAAAAAAGAAAAAGTAGATACTTTTTGGAGAAATATCTATGAACATCCTGTGGAACATAACAAAGATGCTGAATGGATAGAAAAAGTAAAAGAAAGAATAAGAAATTCAAATGTACTGGATATGAAATGGTATGAAGTAATGGCCACAGAGATTGAAACAAAGTTAAGAAAATCTCCTAACTGGAAAATCCCAGGCCCAGATACAGTCAAAAATATTAACATCTTTACATGAAGATTAGCCACAAGAAAGAATTATTTATATGTGCACCCCAAACAGACACCAGCCTGGTTAACAACAGGAAAAACTGTACTCCTACTTAAGTGTGAACCTGCAAGCTTTCCTAAAAACTGTAGATCAATAACTTGCCTTTTGATGATGTATAAACTATACACTGGAATTGATGCTTACAGAGTTTATAGCCCCTTAGAAGAAAACTCAATCATGGCAGTAGAACAAAACGGCAATAAAAGAAAGTCATATGGAACAAAGGATCATTTGTTGTTAAATTAATTCATAATGGAGAATTGTAAAAAGAGCAAGACTCTAAGTATGGCATGGATTGACTACAAAATAGCATTTGGCAGTATTCCACATTCATGGATAAAAGAGTGCTTAAAAATGTATAGGATGCACCCTGCACTACAAGTACATCACAGCGACCGTGAAACAGTGGCAAACCACTTTGCAATTAAACCATGATAAAGGACAAACTATTATTCCAGGGATAAAAATTCAAAAGGGAATATTCCAGGGTGATTCTTTGTCACCACTACCCTTTTGTCTTGCCCTTAACCCATTAAGCTGTCTACTTAATGTATTGGGCCCTGGATACAATTTGGCTCCCAGAAAACAACAAAGTGTAAAGATTTCTCATTTTCTTTTTGGGATGGTTTATAACTTTAGCTCGTCAGATGAGGAACTGAAAGCACAACTGTAAGTGGCAAAACTTTTTCAGATGATATAAGAATGCCATTTGGTCTTGATAAATGTGCAAACATAACCTTTAAATTAGGAACGCTTCAGCACCAAGAAAACATTAGCCTGGGACAGGAATATGATATAAAAGAGGGAGTTTATAAATATTTGGGAATTGATGAAGGATCAACAAAAACATGAACAAATGCAAATAAAACTTAGTAAGGAATATTTTAGAAGCCTAATCCTGAAAACAGCTCTGAGATCTAGGAACAAAGACTAAGCTATAAACTAATTTGCTTTTCCTGTCCTAACATACAGTTTTGGAGTGATTGACTGGCCCCAAAAGGTGTTGGATTGGTTGGGCAGGAAAACAAGAAAGATGCTTCATGCTTATCAAATGATCTGTAAAAATCAGTGTATAGTGAGACAATATATTCCCCATTCTGATGGAGGTTTGGTCTTCCTCAAAACTGATTACATGTATGGATCTGCAGTCATAGGACTGCATACATATCTGTTGACCTCACAAGGCCCAAACATAGTGAAAATTTTAAAATATGAGGAGAATAACTTTAAGATGACTTCTCTGCTTATTTTAGCAAAGCACATTGGTGTCAAGCTGGAATAGAAATCAAATCACAAGTAGATAAAAATGAGGCAGCAAATGAATGTGTAAAAAACGAAAGAATATAAGGTGAAGGATCAGATGAGAAGGCAATCAGTGTGGAAAATATATAACTATAGTTGCAGGTATAGAAAACTCTTGGAACAACCTCATGTTAGTCAGGATCAAATGCAAGAATGGCTAAGGAGAGGTGAATTTAAACCAAAAGACAAAAGGTTAATGTTGGCAGACCAGGATAGTGGATTACATACATGCTGGTTTGCAAAGTTCATTGAACATGTGGGAGAAACAGATACATATAGGCTTTATAAAGCAGAATTGGAAGCAGTCACACATCTTGTTGCTGATATACTAATTGCAGAAGGACTGTATACTGAAGGGCATAATGATCTGGCAGAATTGTTGTTTTGGAGATTGTACAAACATTATAATATTGAAGTAGCAGCTGAAAAACATTGTAAACATGAGCCACAAAATATTATAGAAAATGATGACGTTTATATCACATGGGATCACCCATTACCAACAGTTCAAAAAATAGATGCAAAAAAAACAGATATAGTAGTCCATGAAAAGAAGACAAAAGTAGCACTGATCATTGAAATTGTTATACCCAGTGACTATAGTGTCTTACGTATAGAGAGATGAGACACAAAGTTATAAAATAACAGGGTTTGCAGGTAGAAACAAGGGCAATTTGGAGGAAGGATACCCAGACAGTTCCAATAGTAGTAGGCACAATGGGTCTTATAAAAAATAATTTATAACTATACTTAGATATGTTACCAATACATGTAATGCCATATGAATTCCAGAAAGAGTCAATATGGGACACATTGTGGGTGCTGTGAAGAGCACTTTTGGCTAACATCAAGGACTGAAGCAGTATTAATTTCATGAACATTAATCATACTTAGACTTAGGAATGGGGTCCATTCCCATTATGGTATTAGAAACCCAACAGACTTGAAGAAATTAAGAGATGTAAATAGTGTACTGTTGTAAATATATACAAATTCTCAACTATTCCTTTCATAAAATAACAATTAAGTCCATCAGGCCCTGGTGCAGAATTAGGCTTAATAGCCTTTAATGGGCTCAGCAGACATTGCAGGACAGTTACCCATAACATCAAATACTAAAGGATCTATTGGCCTAAAAATAGTCCTTGTAAACTAATCCATACCATTGGAAAGGAAGTGCTTAAGCCTTGTTATCCCTAACATTATCTACTAGGGGGATTCCATAGACAATTCTTACTATAATTAACAATTTATGAAAGAGTCTTCTTGCCCTGTTGTACCAAATCTTATTACTTAAATAGGCACGTGCCTTGAATTTTCTCCTTAATTGTTTCCTACACCTAAGATGAGATAACCTAATAGTCCAACAGGGGTGGGGGTTTACAATTTCATTTAATCTACCAGGAAGAGCAAAGTGATTGATCAAGTCATTGACTTTTGTCCACTTGTCCTGAGTTGTCGTATCCATCATACATATTTCTTAGTTCCATAAACATATTTCAGAATTGCAGAAAAATCTGAGGAATACATTTTTCTCATAGAACCCCTATTTTTAATGGTAGTAATCACCATTGGTGCTGCCTCATATACCACACAGCCTCCCTACCTCCCTCCCTGGGGCTCAGTATAATAACAAACATGGTGTTCACTAATAAACAACTGAAAGCACTTGAAAGTACCCACAAAACACCGAACAAGTGCTGTAAGCCAAAGGAAACTGCAAACCACGAGTCCACTTCAAATCTTTTAATAACCAACTCCACAGACCATACACATTAACGCAGTTGCACGAGACAATATACCAGCGTTTTCATCCAATCCACTTGGACTTCATCAGACAATGTACTACCATTTAATTACTCTATATATATTAAATTACCAACCCTCCAACCAATGTAAATCCCCCAAAGACATTCAAAATGAACCTATGAACCAACAAGCCTCATTAATATTAAAATTAAGTTAAAAACTTGACTGTGAAAGTGCGTGTGTGTAAACATTTAAAATATCTAAATGAATTAAAACCTATGATCATATAAATACAATACATAAATATATAAATTATTTAATTACATAAATTCATACGAACATTGTTAAACAAAGTGCTTGTGCTTACTAATATGTTTAAACATAATGAAACATCTCCCTCTACTGTCGTAAATCAGTATTGCACATAACATTCCATGAACACAATAAAACCACTTCCTTTATACAAAAATAAGTTAAAACCTCACTGTTATGTTGTTTGAATATAAATACTTTACTTGAATATAATTACATAAATAATTAAAAACACATATCACACATCAATTCCTATCACATTCTATTCTATTAAAAACTACTAAATTTTATTAGCCCTTATTTTTAATAAGGATGATATACTCAAATAGTCATTTATCCCTGGTTTTTTACTAGTCTCCAGGTACACCTGCCACCACAATTCCTTACTCTCCAAGATCTCTTCCCAGATACCACCCCTTCTATCCTTTTCCACCTGTTGTAACACAAAGAAATAAAATTTGCATCCTCTACATTCTTTACTATGCTTGAATAAGGCACTAGTCTCTTTCCCTTTTTGCATATCATATACGTGTTCATAAATTCTTTTCTTTAGTTCCCTTTCTGTTTTTCCCACGTAATATGAAGGACACTTATCACAAGTTGCCAGATAGACCACCCCTTTTGTATCACAACTATATTTGCCTTTACTCTTAATTAACATATTTCTACTATCTATAAATATCTCACTCTTATTACTAATATATGAACATTGATTGCACCGGCCACATTTGTACGTTCCTACTTTTTTTCCCCCACACATCATTCTTCCTATAATCCATATCCTTTTTGTTTTCTAACATGTTTTTTATACTTCTTGAATTTCTAAAAATAATCTTCGGTTTAAAGCTATTAATTCCTTCTATGTCTGTTAAAGCAGCAAATTTATCCCATTCTTTACTTAAAATGTTTCTTATTCCCATATTGTAACTATTGTACTCAATTATGAGATTTTTATGGTACTGGTTTTCCTCAGTCACCCTATCCTTATTTTCTTCTCTTGTTGTTTTAAATTCAATCCTACCCATAATTGGTTTAAATCTGTCTGCCCTACCTGTTTCCACTTCCCTTCTAATGTCATTTACAAATTTCTCTGGGTATCCCCTTTCAATGAACATTTTCTGCAATGTATCACATTCGACCAAAAAGTCTTCATCCAGGGTAGTCATCCTTGATCCCCTCACAAACTGCCCTTTAACTATATTACGCTTGCAGTGTAGGGGATGCGCACTTTCATAATGCAAATAAGAATTGACATAAGTTTTTTTCCTATATACCCTGGATGAAAATGACTTCAACGTGTTGTTTTTGACCAATTCAATGTCCAAATATTGTAGAACCTCATGATTCATGTTGTGTGTAAATTTAAGGAAATTAGTAGTTTTTCCAATGTATTCAAGAAATTCATTAAATCTTTCTTGCCCCCCTATCCAAAAAATAACTATATCATCTAGGAATCTTTTGTACAAGATCCATTCCTTCTTAAACTCTGATTTTAATATATATTTTTCTTCCCATTTGGACAAAACTATGTTGGCGAATGTTGGTGCACAAGCTGCACCCATGGACACCCCCGTCCTCTGTTGAAAATATTCACCATCAAATAACAAAAAATTGTATTTTAAGACGGTGTCCATGAGTGCCACTGATAAAATCTTATCTTCTTGTGTCATAGTTTTGTCCAAAAATACACATTCCTCAAACCACTTCATTCCACTAATATGTGGTATGCAGGAAAAAAGATCCACTATGTCTATAGTTATGAATATTAGGTCGGTGCTATAACATTCAGGTGTTAATTGTTTTAAAAAATCCCATGAGTCTTTCAATATCACTCTATTACTTGTCCAAATATGCTTAGTTGTAATATCTATGTATTTTGCTAGGGGTTCTGTTTTTGACCCTCCTGCAGTAACTATGGGTCTTAGGGGTGGGTCCATCACATTTTTATGGACTTCGATTCCGAACATAGTGGCCATCCTAGGTTTTGCCACTGTTAAAAACTTGTGTAGTTCAGGTTTTAACACCTTTTCTAACACAAAGTCATTCAACATATTATCTATTCGAAAATATGCCACATTTACCTCATTTCTTGAGACCACTGAATATTTTGTTTCGTCCCTTAGTATCGTGTTCATCTTTCCCTCATAGATTATATTGTCCATAATGACGACACCCCCCCCCCTTATCAGGTTTCATCACTCTGATAGTGTCCTCATTAATTAATTCCATTAATGCCTCTTTCTCGTCTTTATTCAAGTTATTATCATATATCTTCCTATTATTGTTATTATGTTCAATTCTAATCCCTTCTTCCAAAATTCTTTCAAAATTTCTTAACTGGGGTAACAAGGGTGGATTGAAAGTAGATTTCTTTTTCAATTTGAGGAATACATTTTTCTCATAGAACCCCTATTTTTAATGGTAGTAATCACCATTGGTGCTGCCTCATATACCACACAGCCTCCCTACCTCCCTCCCTGGGGCTCAGTATAATAACAAACATGGTGTTCAGACAATGTCAGAGTATTCGCACCTCTAGTTAGGTTATTTACTATTTGATGTTACTCACGGAATGCTATCCTCAATCAACAAATCTGAAAGGTCAGAATTAGATGCAGGAGCATGCCAGTCAACATAAGGGGCATTAATATCTCCTACATCTATGTCAAACTTCCTCAAGAAACAGTTGCTAATATATTTACATCATTTCAGATCCATTTCCAAGGTTATATTAGGTAGTCTGTAAACAAGTGGAACATCCCAACTAACTTAATCCATACCAATTCTCACAGTCAGAAATTCTGGTGACACACCGAATGTAATACTTCGGAGGTGAATTTGGTAAAAAAAAAAAAAAAAGACCGAAATTCCCCTTCTTTTCCTATCAGTTCTAAGCACATGAAGATCTTTGTATCCCAGAAATGATATGAGTGTGTTTTTATGACTAAACCAAGTCTTCATTATAATTAATACATCATAATGTTCCCTAGCAAGTCTCTGTAATAAATAATACATCGGAATGTTCCCCTGCAATTCTGGTCTCAAGTTCAACATACGCATTGTTTAAACTTCTTGCACATGCTAGTAGGCCTTTTAGGGAAATTTTTGAGTACATAGTAGTCCTAACTAAAGTTAGCTCTAAAAAAGATCTTACTGACCTGCCCAGCATTTTACCCACCAGTCAGTTGCCATGGTGGCAAAGATGTAATATTTCTTTACAAAAATAAGCCTATTTGTACTCAAGGACTTCTCATGCATGGATAACTTTCACTGTTGTCTACAGGAGGTTCTTTAGGAATAACAATATATGTGTTAAAGGACTACTCCTGATATACCTCTTATTGAAAGCAAGATCAGCAATATGAGTATAGTTATATGATCACATTTCAGGATTAACCAGATCGACTCTGGGAAATATTTTACACACACACACACACACACACACACACACACACACACACACACACACACACACACACACACACACACACACACCTATATCTGCCTGTCATTGGTTGATAGATTCATAGCTGTTTACTAGACTGATGGCCACAAGGGCCTGGTACCCTTGGTAAGTGTAAGCAGGGGCTTGGGAGGTGAAATATTTACAAGCAGGGGCCTGGTAAATGACCCAATTTACTGGCTACCTGTGTCCATTAGAGACATAGGTGCCAAACTGGGGATGAATTTCCTGTTCCCCATCCAAGTGCACAAGTTACACTTGAATTGGCTTAGGGAGGAACTCTGCTTCACATGAATGGGGAGCCTGGAGCAGAGACTGGGTGGTCTCTGGGATGCATACCTTTCTGTCCAGCAGGTCCTATTTATATCACAAGCAAGGTTTAAGTTTTTGGAATGGGTAATTTTGTTGCTGTTTGTTTTGCAGATATCAGGAGGTCCATCAATCAGAGTAGGGGCTGACAGTACCTTGTATGCCAGGCGTAGATCTCCTCTCAACAGTGTGTAAGAGACAGAATACAGAGATAGGGACTTGAGGTGGTCTGCATAGGACATGTTACTTACTCCCTGTATTCTTTTAGTGAGGAACCTCTGTGGACATTGTTGGATGTGCCAGGTTAGGTACATACCAAAGGGGGCACTGTACTCAGTGATAAGTCTGATAAATGCTGAATGCAGTGGAACAATGACTTCTTTGACCTAGATGCCATACCTTTGTTTATATGTTACACAACATAGAATGATTTCCTCACTAGTATAGATACATGATGGTCAAAGGCTGGATTACTGTCTATGTGTGTCCCCAAGTCCCTGACTACTGGACCAACACTTAGGGATGTATTGTTGTCAATATGATAGCTTCCCGGGATGGATGACTTCCCAAAGGACACTACTATGCATTTCTTGGCATTTAGTTTTGGTACATGGCTCTGGCATCAGTTGTTTGTCTGTGTCAGCCCTTCTTGGAGAACATTTGTGTCAGTTGGTGATTCAGTGACAGCTCCTAATTTGCAATCATCTGCAAATTTAGTCTGCCAGAAACCACTGACATTGACCTTGACTTCAGAAAAGTAAATGCCAAAAAGGAGTGGTCTCAGGACCAATCCCCAAGGGACTCCACTTGTGACTGGTCTCTTTGTAGAGGTGGAGTCCCCAGTTCTAACTTCCTGGGCCCTGTCTGTGAGCCAGCTGACTATCCACCAGATGACATAAAGGTTTGTACCTAACCTCTTAAGTTTGTCAACAATGTCTGAGTGGGGGATTGCATCATATGCCTTTGCCAGGTCAAGGTAGGCAGTGTGAACCATTTTGCCCTCATTCATTGCTTTGGTGACCAAACTCAAAGAAGTCCACCAGGTTGAGTAAGCATGACTTGCCCTTGTTGGAACCAAATTGGGTTGTGTCCAGTGTCTGGAGATTTCCTATGTCATTATAGATAATTTCTATGATAATTCTTTCTATGACTTTGCATGTGAGACCAGTGAGACTTATGGGTCTGTAGTTTTCAGTCAGTAGATGGCTCATCTTTTTGCAGAGGGATGACTGTTGCTGTTCCCCATTCATGAGGCATGAAGCCTGTTTGGAAGCTACAGTTAAATAGCAATTGCAGAGGGCCTGATAGATTATGTTTCATGCTATTTAGAAAGCATCCAGGGATATTGTCTGGGTCCATTGATGCAGTGTTCTTGGCCTTAGTGAGTGCATTAAGAACCTGTTCCATAGTGATAGCAGGGGGAGTTGTATTTGATGGTGTTTCCTGAGGGAAGGTTGATGGGGAGAGAGGGATAAAGCTAGAGCTGAATTTGTTGACCAGGAAGTTTGTTATATCTTCTGGCTCAGGGGAGGTAGCTCCAATTACATTGCGCTCTGCACATAGCTGTGTATTGCCTTTGAGGTTGCGGACATAGCTAAACAATGCCTTGTGGTTGTCCTTGGCCTGACAGACCAAATTTACCTCAGATTTGGCTTTGGTCGACTTTATTTGAGAGTTATGCTAGTTCATCTGAGTTGTTTGTTTAAATTGATGAGAGTGCTTTTATCCTGCTGGGTGCTGCACCTCTTAATTTTTGCCATGATTTTCTTTCTTCTGTTATACAGCCTATTAATGTTGTGATTCAACCAAGGTGGCTTGTTTTTTGCGATAGTTCTGTACTTCTTCCTGGTGGGTATAGCTGCCTCCCTGCAGTTTTTAACATGCTTGTATAGGGTTTCTCTGAACAGTTCCACATAGATAGCAGTGTTCTCAGGGTTTATAGGGGCTTGAAATTTTGTCATGTTATCATTTAATAGTAGAATGTTAGCTTTGGAGTAGTTCCTGAATATTCCAGGGTTAGCTTGGGTTTCAAGTTTTATTTTTACATCAAAGGAGACCATTTTGTGGTTTGACCTTACCAGAGAAGACATTACACTAGGGAGGTGTGCAGCGCTCTCCCATATTAGTGAGGACCAGATCCAGTATAGTTGCACCTTTGTTGGTGTATTGACAGTGTGGTCCAGGAAATTTGTTTTTACAAAATCCAGATATAGATATAGATATATATAGATAAAGATTTAGATTTCTCTCTCTGTCTCTGTGTATATATAATATATATATATATATATATATATATATATATATATACAATATATGTATATATATATATATATATATATATATATATATATATATATATATTATATATAATTTATTTATTTATTTATTTGCATTTATTTGCATTTGTTAACCGGGTTGGTCCAGCTGGGTAAGAATTACCCTTTTTCAGTGGAGACCCGAGGGGAAAAGCCCCAAACAGACATACAAATACATACGAATAGAGACAAATTTACAATATTACAGAGGAAAACAATATTATGGGTACAATGGATAAGAAAAACAAACAATGAAAGTTTGAGAATATGAGTAAGGTAGGCCAGAGGCATGCATGCAAAAGATTTATGAAAAGGTGTTCTGAGCAAGATCTCTGAATTAAGTTAAAGTAGGCAAAGAAATGATGATTTAGGTGTGGAGTTAGTAGTGTGGGAGTTTTAGGTAGGAGCATGTGAATATATATATATATATATATATATATATATATATATATATATATATATATATATACACACACACACACACACACACACACACTCACACACATATACTGTATGTATATAAATATATACGGGTCCCCTTCATATGATCGAACTTTCAAATGTTTGACTTTCATATGGCCGAGACCATATGATCGGACTTTTGAAAGTTTGAACATTGTTAACGAGATCTCCATATAGCACAGAATGGGAAGCTTTCCCTTTTCCGCACTGTAGTGCGATGTTGGAGTTGATATATATATAAATAGCAGGGGGTGTGGGGGGTGCATCGGGGCTTGCCCCCCCTGCTAAAACCGTACAGGTAATTTTTTTTCTTTTTTTTACTTTTTTATTAGATGTTCGGACTTTCAAAAGTTTGATTATATGGTCTCGTCCATATGAAAGTCGAACTTTTGAAAGTTCGATCATCTGAAGTAGACTCATATATATATATATATATATATATATATATATATATATATATATATATATACACACACACACACACACATATATATATATATATATATCTGTATATATATATATATATATATATATATATATATATATCTATATATATATATATATATATATATATATATATATTTATATATGTGTATATATATATATATATATATATATATATATATCTGTATATATATATATATATATATATATATATATATATACATACACTTATATAAATAGATATAAATACATAAAAATGTATGTTTATATTTAGCGGTTGGTATAATGGTTAAAGTATTTACCTGACTGTCACAAGGTATAGGGTTTGATTTTCACATTAAAAGAGAAATTGACTAGGCTTAAAATGGCACACAATGGCAACTAGCCTCATACTTATTTATGAACCTTATGTATGAGTGCAGACGTTTTCATCAACACATGAATTCGCTGCACCTTTTAATTATATTCCTATTACATCATACATTTTTGTGTGTTTATGTCTGGGATCATCAAATAGTAGGGGAAGGGAAATTTTTCCTTTTCTCCACTGTTTTGTGATCCATGAGCTAGTATATTAAATGTAGTGTGGGTGCAGCGGACACAGTCCCCTATTCTGAAGATGCAGAGGGCTTGCCCCTGCTTGAAAAAATATTTTTTTTATTTCCTTTTAATGCAGTGCACATGCAATTTAGTTAGTGTGCTTGCACTTGTGCGAGGAAGTGAATGCACAATGAAAGTTCCTATAATCATGCATATTTATGCACATTTACACGTACAATTATATATAAGATATATAGACAGATATATGACGTCTACAAAATTGGTTTATTTTTTAAGTCTCCATAAAATATAGACATCATCTGCTTTCTTGGACCAAAACAAAAAATTAAAAGTGTATCTTGGTTATTTTTTACATCAAATGGTATTACAGTTTCTCACTGTTTTAAAAAAATCTCAGCCTTTAGGCCTTGACTAGGACCCAGCCGCAGCTCTAAATTTCATAACTTTCTTTCAAGTATAACTCTCCATTACTAGGCTGTCACTCTCCATTTCTGTCAGCTGCAGCCCTCTAAACCTTCAGATGGGGAATGTACTTCTTGATTCTAGCCCTTTTTATATCAGCGTAAATGGCAGTTAGTGCATTGTTATGCTGACTAATACAAAGTGTTTGCCTAATTAACTGTTCTGATTGTGCTCCCACACTCTATACTGAAAGACACTTAGACATTTGCTTCATTTGTGCTGAAAGACACTTAAAGGCATATTACACATTGTCTTCACTCATCACTTTATATTCACACACACATAAATTATTTTAAACATTATAGTTTCACTTGAATAGGATCCAAGTAAACTCTTCTAGAGCCCCCTCCCGGTACAACTCCCCTCGTAATGCAGCGATTATGTTATGTTTGCTGACAATCATCTAGTTCTTAAACAATCAGATATAGTGTGTGAGAGATGTAATTATACATTGTCACTGGAAGTTAGGCACTACAATTAAGAAACAGGTTGTCAGACTCCCATAATACTACATTCTACCTATCACTCATACTAAAGACCATATGCATAGACTTATGTATGCTGGGGCTCTAAAATGAGCTTCTTTTCTGATGTAGGTATTTCTTCATCTGTCTGAGAGTGTGCATCCTACCACCTGTCTCAGACATGTCATCTCCATCACCTGTAGCTTTCTCAACTGGTTTGCATTCACTCTCCAGGTTTCTGTACCATATAGTTGTACTGGTCGCATCCCTGTTTCGTATACCTTATTTTCCTCCTTCTTTGCCATTTTTCTGTTACACACTACTCCTGACACTCTCTGCCAGTTGGCTGCAGCTCCTCTACTTCTAGCTTATCTTCATTATTCTGTATTCCCTTCTCCTCAGCAACCTTTTCCACTACTTTCTGAAAAATTTTATTGAGCTGCTCTACTTACTGCTTGCTTGCTGTGGGATTTGAAGTCTTCTTAAGACACACAGTCTTGCTGTGCTGTTTACTGCTGAATCAGAAACAAATCATGACTCCATCTGTAGTCTGTTTAAAGCACCAAGCCTTTCAGATTGCACACTGATAAATAAATATATTTTGCAGCTATAAGCACAGTTACAGATAACTTATTTTATAACAAACCACACGTAGTCTGTCAGATTTGTAGCATATATTTGCAAAGTTTTCCTTCATTACAGATATGAATGATGACTTCTACAAATTACCTCTCTCTGTCCTTCTCTCACATAACTGAATTACTACAATAGCTATATACAGAGCTAGTCACGCACCCAAGAGGTTGTTATTTCCTCCTAATATATTTTTCTGGCCTTCTATGGGAAGTCACATAATGTCTGTTTTTAGACTTTTCTATTGTCCTTTTGTGATTTAAGCACTTTTGCTGATGTGAGGATGCCATTCTGAAAGGAAACATCTGTATAAGCTGTTCCTACTGGAAAAACATCATGTATTGCTGAATTTATAAAAAATGATGTCTGTTAATAGATATTTGTTCTACAAACATGAGAAAATCATGTAATGCTTGTTTTCCAGTATTGCTTTCTTAGGCATTTTCTGATGCTGTGAAGAGAAGCCTGTCTGTTATACATATAGTATGAATGCACATTGTAAACTCTATACATATATTCAAGCAAACTTTTTCTTTCAGCATATTTACAACAGAATTAATTTCACTCTTATATTCATAATATCTAACAATTCCCTCTGTTTTTAAACATACTCAAAACATTTTATATAAAAAACACATTAAGAAACAAAACCTTTAGTCTTTTTTGATACAAGTCAAAATGCAATTTTACATAGTTAATACAATGAAAACATGTATTACTACCAAACCTGAATGCATTTAACAACATTTCCTTTTGCAGACCATTCTGTGAAAATATTTTATCAGTTATGAGCTGTGTCTGTTTTAATTTTACTTAATTAATTTATTATTTTGCAATCACAGAATTTAATTTATGACTTAGAATTGTTTCATTAACTCTTTGCAACTGTTGAATTAATTATAAGAGACAACAACTATGTGCTACTGCAAGCATTTATACACTGCTGAAAATATACAGTTTTAATGTCATTTTAACATCACATTGTGTTCATGTCTCTGAACTGCTCAATAACATCTTGGTAAAATACTGAACTGGGCTTAGATAAATATTTGAAAGCAATTATTTTACTGGGGTAAAACCAGTGATATTACAACTTGACAAATTACTTTTGAACTTATTACAATGTATCCTGTACAGTATGTATTTACACAGACTGTTTGCTATTTATGCATTTCAATCTAGTAGGTACCCTGGACCCATTTTTTCTTTAAATATTTTTTACACATATTCATTACTAGACATTAATTTCATTTGTACTGAATGTTTCTGCATTTGTACATACAAAGACTATCATTTGTACTGAAATTTTCTACATTTGTACATACAAAGACTGTAAAGTACATTTAGTCTAATCTTACAAATTTAATAACATTAATATTAAGCAAAATCTTGGAAAATGTTTATGTCTCTTTAGAAATATCTAGTGGAATTGATACCATATCCATATGTCCTGTTATTTTAAACTACATACTCAGCAATCAAAAATATTCATGCTTTTTTATACCAACATTGTTTTGCCAAAAACATATTAAAAATAGTGACCATTCTTGCTATTAGAAACATTTATGCATTTTGCATATCTTTATTCTGTCTTGTATAGCTTTATCGATTTTAAGCCATCTCTTGTTTTTTAAACTATCTCTTGTATAGCTTTACAGTTTAACAGGTTCTAAATACAATTTAATACTAAACAATACAATAATAACCATTATGATAGCTATTAACAACTTGTAAGATATCTTATCCTGTCAGGTTTAATCCAGTTTACCAGTATTTCTAATACACTAATACCTGTTTTCCCCCCATAAAAGAGTATTGTCAAGAAGGAATGAGCTATTTTTTTCTTTTAGACCCTTGTTGTTTATTTTTTCTGTAGCTTTATTTCAGATCCTTGTTGTTTATTTTTTCTGTAGCTTTATTTCAGGCCCTTGTTGTTTATTTTTTCTGTAGCTTTATTTCAGACCCTTGTTGTTATTTTTTCTGTAGCTTTATTTCAGACCCTTGTGCAGTACTGCTTATACAGTCAGTGTAAAACTGAGAAAGTGCCCCTCCCCCTGTAGTACTTCAGCACTGTTTACCTGCCCTATGCTGTGAGAATAGAATGTATGTCAGCCCAACACTTTGGTTATACATTTATTTTATTAGGTTACTAAATAAAGCTTTCACTGTATATTACCTCTAGTAGGTATTTACACCCTCCTGCACAATTGATTTGAACTGTATATATACTATAGCCCATTTGCTGGCTGTACTTGATGCAACTGAGGTTTTTTTTGTCCTTTTAACATTTACTTGCAAACAGATTATCAGTGACATCTATGCACAATTGTGGCATTTTATAACAATTACTAAATAGTGTTGCCTGCAAACATTTTAACAATTATGTTTTAATAACAATGATGCTTTAGAAAAACTCAAGCTACTTGCCTGGCAATCAGTCTTGTTGTTTATCTTATCTTTTCAACATTTCCTGTAACTATTCATTCAGTCTAGGAAGGTCTGAGCTCACATTTCATACTCTGTAAACTATAGTTAATTATTTTGGCATTTTTCCTTTAATGTGATTGTGATTTGCATGCATTTATACAACATAAATAGACATTATTTTTACAATTACCTTACATGGACTTCAGTATTTTTTATTTATTTATTTAACTATTTAACTGTCCTGCCATTAATTTTACAAAAATTATTTGACTAATACCATCTGTGATTTTATTTATTTTTAAAATTCAGAACTTAACTGTTTGGTGTTACTATACAATTATAACATGTTTATTTATATTTGCTGTTGTCTGCCTTTTGCTTTTGTGCATTGTAAACAAATGTATTTTAGATGAAAAGAACATACATGCATGTCTGTCTTGTATATGTATATCTTTATACAAGCATGTCATGTCCCTACCATCCTAGCATGCATGCTTAACCATTTTCAAAACATAAACATATTATGAAATATATTTCTTTTGCACAGATTAAATGTGTATGCAGGAAATTTTTAGTCTTTGTCAGTTCAGCTAATTTATTTCCTTTATCCTGCAACTGCTGTTGAATAGTTTCCTGTAATATTGTATGGTCTTTCTGACATTTTTTTAGTAAGCTGTTCTGCTGAATTTGAAACTCCTATGCCCTTTTGAAAAGATGTGTGTATAACTTGTCTAAGCTTCCTGAATTCATTGTGTCTGTCTTTTAGAAGTTTATTACATTTCTTTGTAACAAAATGTACAAGAGTTTCTATCAGTAACTGATTTGACTGTTGTTTCAACTCTGAAATAAACCTTTTACATCTGGTGACAGAACATAACTGTCTAACATTTGAATATAATGTCAACATATTAGCTTTTCTAGGTTCTTTACCTTTACAATATTTGTCTGTACAGTCTAACCTTTGGATAATGTCATGCACTGTATTTTTATGACATTGTATACACAATAAACATAATCCATTTGCATAATGCCTTACTATCAAATTGCAATCCATTTGCATAATGCCTTACTATTAACTTGCCCTAATAAGGTTTTACATTTGCTAATATGCTGTATATACATTTATTCTGTTATTATTATTACCTCTATGGCATTCATACTGTATGTAACACAGAATAATTTTCTTACCAGTCAAGAGACAGGCAGATGGCCAAGCTGCTTTACTGTAGATGGTTGAAAAGTTTCTGTAGTCACTTGTGAAGTTGGTACAGCAAAACTGGCAGATTCAGTCTTACAACTTCGTCTTGTACCTTTTCTGGAGAATTTATGGAACTGCTCCACCTTCCTGCAATGCAGTCTCACCGGATATAGACGTCTATTAAACTGTATTGCTACAAACTGTTGAAAACTGTAGAAATCTGAAGTACTTCACATAAACGTTACTGTGCTTTTACAGGAGTGACATTACCCATTCACTCCCCCTGTTTTTGGATACAGGCTAGGAACGTTGTCAAAGGATCACCATTGAAAAATTATATTGATGCTCTGCTTACTGCTTGCTTGCTGTGGGATTTGAAGTCTTCTTAAGACACACAGTCTTGCTGTGCTGTTTACTGCTGAATCAGAAACACATCATGACTCCATCTGTAGTCTGTTTAAAGCACCAAGCCTTTCAAATTGCACACTGATAAAGAAATATATTTTGCAGCTATAAGCACAGTTACAGATAACTTATTTTATAACAAACCACACGTAGTCTGTCAGATTTGTAGCATATATTTACAAAGTTTTCCTTCATTACAGATATGAATGATGACTTCTACAAAATACCTCTCTCTGTCCTTCTCTCTGTCCTTCTCTCACATAACTGAATTACTACAATAGCTATATACAGAGCTAGTCACGCACCCAAGAGGTTGTTATTTCCTCCTGATATATTTTTCTGGCCTTCTATGGGAAGTCACATAATGTCTGTTTTTAGACTTTTCTATTGTCCTTTTGTGATTTAAGCACTTTTGCTGATGTGAGGATGCCATTCTGAAAGGAAACATCTGTATAAGCTGTTCCTACTGGAAAAACATCACGTATTGCTGAATTTATAAAAAATGATGTCTGTTAATAGATATTTGTTCTACAAACATGAGAAAATCATGTAATGCTTGTTTTCCAGTATTGCTTTCTTAGGCATTTTCTGATGCTGTGAAGAGAAGCTTGTCTGTTATACATATAGTATGAATGCACATTGTAAATTCTATACATATATTCAAGCAAACTTTTTCTTTCAGCATATTTACAACATAATTAATTTCACTCTTATATTCATAATATCTAATACTTTCTCCTCTATCTCAATTTTTAGCTTCTTTGATTTCACCCATTTGCTGCCATTGGAACTGTCTTATCAGTACTCATTTTCATGTGTTTATAGGGTCATCGGCCCAAGGGCCTAAGTAAGCCTAGCCAACAAAGTTCCCTGGCTTACACCACCCAAGAAAGTTATTTTCATGTGCCCCTGTCGAGCACAGCCACAGAAATGATCCCCAAGGTGTATTTCCTATTTCCCATCCACTTATCAAGATTTTTCTTGAAGAGTGCTAATGAGGAACTTTGCTTGACATAGATGGGTAGCTTGTTCCAGAGTATGGGAAGTCTCTGGGACAGGAATCTATCCCTCCAGCATGCCCTGTTTATTGTGACAAGGTTTAAGTCCCTAGAGCATGTAGATCAGAGGGATTGGGATTTCTTTAGGTGTAGCATCTCCAACAGCTCTGGGTTTGACATAGCTTTATATGTTAGGCAGAGATCACCTCGGAGTAGGTGATATGCTACGGAGTAAAGCTGGAGTTTTTTGAGATGGTCAGTGTAGGGCATCTGTTTGAGGCCAGTAATCCTCTTTCTGAGGTACTTCTGTGGCCTTTCCAGCTGCTGCCAATGTCTTGTGAGGTACATTCCAAAAGGGGCATTGAACTCTATAATGGGTCTAATGAGTGTTGAGTAGAGGGGAACAATGACCTCTTTTTTCCTTGATGAGAACCCTTTTCTGGTGAGGTGTGCCACGTAGAAGGATTTCCTGACTACTATGATGATGTGATTATTAAAGGAGAGACTACAGTCCACCTGGGTCCCCAGGTCTCTTATCACACATTCGGCATTAAGTAGACTGCCACCTATGTGGTAGTTCATAGGTACAAAGTTTTTACCAAAGGGGATGACAATGCACTTTTAGGCATTGCGCTTGAGGCCATGGCTTTGACACCAGGCATCTGTCTCAGTGAGACCCTTCTGTAGGATGTCCACATCATTTGAGGACTCAGCTATGGCTCCTAGTTCGCAGTCATCTGTGAACTTCATTAGCCAAAGATCTTCTCTGTTAGCCTGTACTTCAGAGAAGTAGATACCAAACAGGAGAGGTCCCAGGACTGAACTCTGTGGTACTCCACTTGTCACTGGTTTGAAGTCAGATTTGGAGTCTGCAACTTTTACAGCGTGGGTTCTGTTAGTGAGCCAATTGACAACCCATTTTGTGACATAGGGATTTATACCTAATTTAGTGAGTTTAGCTATAATTCCAGAATGGGGGATGGTGTCAAAAACCTTGATGAGGTCAAGATAGGCTGTGTGAACCACCTTACCCTCGTCTACAGCTTTGGTGACTGCCTCAAATAAGTCGATCAGGTTCAGGAGGCATGATCTGCCTTTCACAAACCCGAACTGGGTGGGGTCCAGAGTTTGGAGGTTACCAATGTCTTTGTTTATGAATTCCATCATGATACATTTCATGGCCTTACAGACCAGGCTCATCAGGCTAATAGGGCGATAGTTCCCGGGATCAGTGGTGGCTCTCCCTTTGTGGAGTGGGATGACTGTTGCTGTGCACCATTCAGTGGGCACAAAGCGTGATGTGAGACTATGATTGAACTTGGTGCTTAGGTGGGTTGCCAGTTCATTCTGAAGTTCATGTAAAATGCAGCCTGGGATGTTGTCCGGTCCCATGGATGCTGTGTTTTTGGCTTTAAAGAGTTCAGCTTTTACCTGCGTAGTTGTGATTACAGGGATTCTGCATTCTTCCTGTATAGATATGGGGCCTTTAAGGGGTGAGAGGGGGTAAAGTTAGCACTGAACCTATCTGCCAGGACGTTGGCAATATCAGTTGGTTCTGTAATTTTCATGCCGTTGAGCTAACACTCAGAGCAGTTCTGGGTGTTACCATTGTTATTCTTGACATAGCTATAGAATGCTTTGCGGTTGTCCCTAGAATCAGTGACGATTTTGTTTTCGTAGCTAGCTTTGGAGGATCTTATAAGGGATCTCAGCTTCTTACTGAGGCTGACCAGGGAACTCCTCCACTCACTCTTTTGCAGCAGTTTCTTCCTTCTGTTGTAGAGTTTGTTTATGGCAGGCAACCACCAGATTGGCTTCCTTTTCTTGGAGGATAGCATCTTGGTTCTGTTTGGGATAGCACGATCCATGCACTCGTGTAAGTGCTTATAGAGTGCACCTGTGTAGGATTCAGCACTCATAACTGTATTGTCCATCTGCATGGGTGTCATGAAGTTCACCACTTCTGTCTTAAGAAGCATGAAGTTGGCTTTGGAAATTTTTTTACCATGATTTCCGTAATGGTGGGTGGGGGAGGGGTGTGGGTAGCTAGAGTGATTAGCTTATAGTCGGATCTGACCAATGAGGAGTTGACTTCAGGTGTGGAACACCGGTCACTCATGTTGGTAATGACTAGGTCTAGGATACTTTGCCCCTGGTGGGGGTGTGCATAAGTTGATCCAGGACATTGGAATTTATGAATTCCAGAAAGCGTTGTGTGAAGGAGTTGGTACATGAGTAGTTTTCCCAGTTAATGGTGGGGTAGTTGAAATCACCATTATTAGGGTGTTTGGTTGAACCCTAATATTTTGCAGTATATCAAGAAAAGAGGAGTGGAAATTCTGGGACATGGTGGGGGATCTGTAGCAAGCTACAGTTTGGATTGCAGTTTTGCCAGAGTTAGTTGCACTTGGATAACCTTGGATGCATTATGCTGAGCAACTAGCCTGGAGGTGTGGATATCCTTAATGAATATGGACACACCTCCGCCTTTGGTGTTCCGGTCCAGGTTAGGTGGCCGAAAAGTGTGGTATGAGGTATAACCTGGTAATGCAGGGGTGCTCTCTGGAGCTTTGTACCAGGTCTCAGTCACTGCACAGATATCGATGTCCTCCATTTTAAGGAGTGCCTCGAGGGAGTGCATTTTGAGATTTAGACTTCTAGCATTGAGTAGCATCACCCTCAGTTTTGCTTGCCTGTTCCTGTTCCGGTGGTGAATTTGTCATTTGAACCTTGCCTAAAAAAAGGCAGTATAGGGGCAGCAAGAGCCTTAGCCAGTATCCGGAATTCCAGGGGTGACAGGTACAAGCCATCTCTGGCAAAGCATTGTGGTCTGTCGACCATGTCGTCCCAGGCAGACAGATACTGGATCCCCTTAGAATGACACCAGAAACTTAGCCAATTGTTGAAGTCAATCATTTTGTCCTTGTACTGCAATATCATTCTGGGCAATGGCAGGATGCTACTCAGGGCTAGGGTCATACCTGCCTGGGCTACAAGATCTGAGAGCTCTTCCATGTCTCTTTTCCTGTAGTCCAGGGAGGTACATCTCAGGTCATTCACAGCAACATGGACAATGACAGAGTTATATTTGTACTTGTTCTGGAGTGACCTGAGTGCATGGGTTATGTGGCAGATCCTGGCACCTGACTGGCAGCTGACAGTAACCTTCTCCTTGTTTAGCCTGGTGACTGGGACATCAGTGTGCCTGACTATAGAGTCACCTATGACTAGTGTGTTGGGTACGTTGTTTTGCCTTATGGGGTCTGGTTGAGTGGTAAACTGAGTCTGTGGGCTATGTGCCATTTGGGTTGTGTGGGGGATGGATGTTGCTTGCATTTCTGCTTTGGAGGTCTCTGTTGCTTGAGCAGATTATTATTGAGAGCCTCCGCAAATGTTTTTGTGTTTCTATGTGTGGATTTGGTGGTCATCCTGTGTGTCTTCAGTTTTGCATTCAATTCCCCTATCATTTGCTAAAGTTCTGGTTCTGAGTTTACCTATAACACCACATCATCTGTATACAGCAAATATTTTGACCTTAATGTAGCCCAGTGATGGGAGTAATGCATTACAAAAGTAATGTGTTACTGTAATATATTACAATTTTTAGTAACTAGTAATATAACATGTTACTTTTTTGAAAATAGTAACAAAGTAATAGTAAAGTAGGATCATAGGAGGTTACTAGGCTATTGGCCCTGAGGCCCTTATAAGCCTAGCCAAGAGTTTAGCCCATGTTTAGGCAAATTAGCACCTGATGCCCCTATCCAGCAGGGACATGGGTGGAATCCCAGGAGTATATTTTTTGTTTCCCATCCAGTTATCCAGGTTGCGCTTAAAAAGGGTTAAAGAGGTACTCTGCTTGATGTAGAGAGGGAGTCTATTCCATAGATGGGGTAGTCTCTGGGACACAAATCTGTCCCACCAACAAGTCTTGGTGATGTCACAGACCAGATTGAGGCCGAGCATGCGGGTTACTCGAGTGGAGCTTGACTTGCGGATATGCAGCAGTCCCATTAAGGTGCGGTCCGTGATCGCATTGTATGCCTCTGAGGAATCTGTATGAAACTGAGTAGAGGGATAGGACTTTTAGCCTATCTGTGCATGGTAGATGTTTTAGGCCCTGGATTCTCCTTATGAGGAACCTCTGTGGTCTCTCTAGCTGCTGCATGTGTTTTGTGAGGTACATGCCGAAAGGGGCGTTGTACTTAATTGTGGTCCTTATAAAGGAAGAACAGGGATGTTATGACCTCCTTGTCCCTGGATGAGATACCCTTATTTATGAGGTAGGCTATGTAGATGGCTTTCCGTATAACGGAAGCAACATGGTGGTCAAAAGTCAGGTTTCTATCAACCTGGGTGCCCAAATCCCTCACGACTGATTGTGTGCTTAGGACATTGTTATTAATGTGATAATTTGTGTGGACGTCACTCTCCCCAAAGGGGATAATGATGCATTTTTTGGTATTCAGCTTGAGGCCATGTTTCTGGCACCAGTCATTTGTCTGAGTGAGACCATCTTGGAGGATGTACACATCACTAGGGGAATTGATGACAGCACCCAACTTGCAGTCATCTGCAAACTTGGTCAACCATAGCACACTGGTTTTGGCCTGCACCTTAGAAAACTATATTCCAAATAACAGAGGCCCCAAGACCGAACCATGGGGTATGCCGCTTGTTACAGATCTTCTGCTTGAGGTGGCTTCCCCTATTTTGACTAGGTGGGTTCTATCAGTGAGCCGGTTTTCTACCCATCTGGTAACATATGGATTGATGCCTAGTTGAGAGAGTTTATCTATTATGCCCGAGTGGGGAATAGTGTCAAAGGCTTTGGACAGGTCAGGGTAGGCGGTGTGCACCGTCTTCCCCTCATCCATGGCTTTGGTGACTGTCTTAAAGAAGTCGACCAAATTTAGCAGACATGACCTCCCCTTGACGAATGCCAAACTGTGTGGAATCAAGTGTTTGGAGGTTGCCAATGTCTTTGTTAATGAGGTCCATGATAATCCGTCCCATGGCCTTGTAGATCAGGCTAGTTAGGCTGATGGGTCTATAATATCCTGGATTGGTGGACGTTCCACCTTTGTGTAATGGGATGACAGTGGCTGCCCTCCACTCAGTTGGGTTGAAGCCAGTACTCTGGCTTTGGTTGAATAGGGTGCCTAATGGTTCTTCAAGTTCCTGCCTGAGTTCACATAGGATGCAGCCTGTGATGTTATCGGTTCCCGTGGAGGCTGTATTTTTTGCCTTTGTGAGAGCTGTGATGACCTGTTGCCTAGATATAAGGGGAAGGGGGCAGGTACTGGGGATTTCCTGATATACTCATGGGGGGGCAGAGGGGTAAAGTTTTCACACACACACACATATATATATATATATATATATATATATATATATATATATATATATATATATATATATATATCACATATGGTCTTTGTATATGTGGTGTCCTTGACCACCAGTTCTGAACAGATCTGGGTGCTTCCTTTGAGGTTGCAGACACATGTGAAGAAGGCCTTATGGTTGTCTCTAGTAGATGTGACCAATTTGGACTCGAAGTTTGCTTTGGAGGATTTCACTATTGCTCTTATTTGCTTGTTCAGGGTAAGGAGACATTGCTTCCAATTGGGCACCTGCTTCTTCTTGGTCTTGGACAGCAATTTTTTCCTTTTGTTATAGAGTTTATTTATTGCAAATGTCCACCAGTCAGGTTTACTCTTCCTTATGGAGGATGATTTAGTCCTGTTGGGTATTCCTGATTCCATGCATCTATATAAATGCTTGTATAGTGCTTTAGTGTAGTTTTGGATATTGGTGTCAGTTCCAACAGAGGGGGAGGGGGCTGTGAAGCTGTTTACACCATCCCTCAGGAGGCTGTAATCATATTTGGAGAAGTTTTTATGTCTGATCCTAGCTAAAGGGGAGTTAGTGGAGATGGAGACTTTGAAAGTGACCACTTACCAGGGAGGATGATACTATAGGGATGCTGCTGTGGTTACTCATGTTGGTTAATACCAAGTCCGAGATATTATCACCTCTTGTGGGGGTATCAACTAGCTGTTCTAAGGCATTTGCATTGACAAAATCAAGGACTCTCTGGGCATTTGTGTTCTGGCATGAGTAGTTCTTCCAATCTATGTTTGGGAAGTTAAAGTCACCCAGGATTAGGGTAAAGGGTTGACTCTTGATAGATTTGAACAGGTCCAAATAGGTGGATTGGGCATCTTGAGTCAGATTTGGGGGCCAGTAGCTAGCTATAATTTGAATAATGGACCTGTCAGTGGTTTACTGCACCTGGAGTGTCTCCTGTGCGTCATACTGTCTGACCAGCCTAGAGGTGCTTATGTCTTTAATGTATATTGAAACTCCACCTCCTTTGGCCTTACTGCCCACAGTTTAGGGTCTGAATGTATGATAGGATGAGTAACCAGGTAAGGCTGGTGTGCTCTCCGCAGCTTTGAACCAGGTTTCTGTGACTGCACAAATGTTGGCATTTTCTAGGGTTAGAAATGTTTGCAATGAGTGCAATTTCATGTTTAGACTCCTAGCATTTAGCAGCATAACCTTTAATTTGTGTTTTGTTGAAATTTTTATGTTGGTAGATGTTATGTTGCCCATCTCACCTTCCTTCTTTCTGGTTGGGTTCAGAGTTGATACCGGCTCCGACTCAGCCACGTCTAAAGCTCGAAGAGTCCCCACTGGCTCAAGGCTAGCCCCTCATCCCAGCATGCCCAGCGGCAGCCACCCAGATCTCATTTGCCGCTTGCAGTGTCGAGATTGCCTTCTGCTGGCTCAGGCTAAGTAGTGAACTTTTTCTATATTATTGTTGTTGTTTAAGGCTAAATTTCATCAGAGTTTAGTGATATTTTCTTATATATCATCCCTATCCTCGTTGCTTTTGTTTGCTGTTGTCAGGCCATCATTTTCAGGCCTTTACCTGTGAGTTGTTGATATTTTCGGTGGGTCTATATTAAAACAACGAAAATCCATTACATCGAATACCAAAACAGCGACACGTATTACTCGAATCGCAAAAATACTGAACGCACTAAACCATGAAGTTTAAAATATCGAACGTTCATAGTCGGCCAACCCCACCACCCACTACATACTACCTACCCAAACAAAATAAATAAACAACATACATACATACACTAACGAAACCCTACTCCTAACCCTAAAGTAAAGCACCAAAACTCAATTTCTAACCCTACACTAAACCCCACATACACAACTATCTGTGTACTACCCTTAACCCCTCCCTAACCCTAAGGTTCGTAACTAACGCACACTTCCCATACGGAGATATACCCAAACAAAATAAATAATACACATAAATACATTTAACAAAACCCTACTTCTAACACTAAACTAAATCTTACACACATTACCTATCTGTACACTTACCTTAACCCACACCCTAACCCTAAGGTCCGTAACTATCGCACACTTACCTTACGGAGCTATACCGCAGATGGGCCAACCAAAACACTTCAACGTTTCCAATTTTGCAGTTTTGTGCATTCAACGATTACGTATTTCGCGCAATACGTCGATGATTTCGTATTTGTGTAAACGGAGTTTTGTCAATCTAATAGGAACCCATTTTCTGCGGCCTGTTTTTCTTGAGGGTTGTTCTCCTGTCCTGTTTTTCCATCCTTGCTACCTAGGGAGAAGCCATTTTAGTTAGAGGCCTTATCCCTTTGGGAGCAGTAGCCATTTAACTTAGAGGCTACCCCCTCCTCTTCTTCTCTCCTTTCTTTCTTTAAAAAAAAAAACTCTTCAATTGTTTGTCCTGTTTCTTTCTGTGGTGTTTATGATGTCTAAAGAGTCAGTCAGGGTTCAAAAAATGTGATTCGTGTTGCCAGAAAATGTCCCTTATGGACAGCCATACGAGTTGTGTTTATTATCTAGGGTCGGTCCACCTGCAGGATTTGTGCTCTGTTTGTCATGCCTTTAGTGCACGAGTTTTGCAGGAGAGACACAATAAATGTGTTTTGAGAAGGTCATTAAAACCCCAGGTTGAAGTAGCATCGGACACTCAGCCCTTAAAAAAATCCAATGATAAGCTGGCATCTTCGTTGGCTCCACTTTTGGTGCTGACAAAGTCTAGATCTAAAACGCCCGACTCTTTGAAGCAGATTCTTGGACTTTTGACCCTTCGGAGTGGATTCTTGGCTATGAGGAGTCCTTTTCTCCGTGGTTCCATCAGTGTCTTTGGAGCCATCCCGGACCCAAAAGAGATCGAGATCTCCTTTGCTGGACCCAGTGAGATCTGTGCCTCAGTCTCCACTGTTGCAGTCAGTGGCAGGTAGTCACCGGTCCTCGGCCCACTCCTCTCAATCATCTAGGAGCTTATTGCATGATGATGTGGAGAAAGTTGTGAAGAGGCTGCTCAAGACACCGGTATTTGCTAAATTGTTGTCAAGCCTAGCCCAGAAGGAAGTGGCGCCGTCCTCCGAAACAGTCCCTGTCACGATTCCTCCTCCAACTACATCCAGTTCGGAGCTGGAGTGCATGGAAGTAGTAGTGGTGGAAACGTCAGTTCCAACAAACCTTGCCTTGTCGGTTCTGACTTCTGCTCCGACCTCCTCGATAGTCCACCCTGTTGAGGGGTCTGGGCACTGAGACTCTCTTGGCAGCTCCGAGGGGGAATGTAGCATCGGACCCTTGTCCAACCCCCATCTCCCCCTCGGAGCCTTGGCATAGGTGAGTTCAGCTCCCACATCCACCTTGGAGCCATTGCCTTCAGTGCGGAGAATGTCTCCAGGCTCCTCGGAGCCAGACCCTCCCTCTGTTCAAGATTGCAGTGCCTTTGAGGTGATGAGGAGTGTGCTGTCTTCTGAGGCAGCTCCACCCTCGGCTCCATTGGTTCCATCCCCATCGATACCGGTGTCTGCCTCGGCTCCTCCTCTCCATCCCAAGTGTAGGGAACTGATTCATAGGTTCATAAGTTCATAGGTTAGTACTAGGCTAACTGCCCTTGCGAGCCATTGTAATCCTAGCCAATTATCCCTTGTGAGACTCAAACCCTGCACCTTGTGTTTGTAAGGCAAACACCTTAACCATTAGGCCACCCTCCCAACCTGATGCTCTAGGACACCCCACAGGGCAACCTCTCTTCTTCCGAGACCTTTCTTGAGCATGCCTCAGAGGAGGTTCCCAGGAAGAAAAAATGTAAGAGGAAGCATGTGGACTTCCCTGAGTCCGTCACTTCTGACACAGGCTTGGATGACTCGGAAGGGTCCCCACAGTCCCCCCCTGAGGATGTCTCTTTCTCACACATCCTGGAAATCCTTAGGCAGAGAGGAAACTGGAAGCCCCTTGCCCCTTCTGAGGATGAGTCCATGTACCTGGACGCATTTGGTTCCCGACCATCCACTTCCTGGGTGTCTCCGCCTTTTGACCCACTTTTGTCTGTAGTGAGTTGAAAGATGTGGAGTGCTACAGAGACCATGGAGCCCATTCCGAGATGGCCTAACAAGTTCATCACTGCACTAGAGGACAGAACATTTCTCTCTAAAGGTGTGCCAGTTGATGCTATGCTGGTGGCAGCAGCCATCAAGAAGGAACTCACGGAGACTTCTCTTCTATCCGTCCACCAAACAAGGAGTCTAGAGCCATGGATAGATATGGGAAGCGTGTTTTCTCTTCAGCGGCCTTTTCTCTTCAGTCGCTGAACTATTTGTCTCATTTCACAAGACTTCAGAAGGATCTCCTTAAAGCGCTGGGAGATACCCTCCAGGATCCTTCAACTGAGGGAGTGGCTTCCAAGTCGGCTAACCAGCTAGCGACCCTAACATCCATTGTTAACTCCTCCATGCGCCTGATTTCTTACGCAGCAGGTGGAGCAAGTAGGGCTGCAGGCACAGGAGTGGCTCTTTGCAGACACTCCTGGATGCACCTTTGTCAATTTGTGGAGCCCTTCAAGTCCTCCTTTATGAACACCCCCTTTGATGGCTTAGCCTTGTTCGGGCTGCAAGTTTGACAGACTTACCAGGAGTAAATGAGATGGCAAAACTCTCTCTGCCACAGGAGTGCATTTTTCTACTCCATCCAAGCCTTATCCCAAAGGCCAAAAGAGTGGCAAAATGTGGTTCTGTAAATCCCAGAGAGCTTCACCGGACACTCGTGGAGATAATTCCCCCAGGAGCAGAGGGGGAAATAATAATGGGAGGTGCCGACCTCACGGCAGTGGGGGGTCCGCAACAGGGTGACAGGGATATGTTCTCTGCCAGGCCCTTTCAGAATCCCTGAAAGATTGCCCAGCTGCCCATCTCTGGAGGCAGTCGGGGGGCAGAATATCACTGTACCCAAAAGCCTGACAAGATATAACAGAAGACACGTGGGCACAGTGACTAATATCCAGGGGTTACAAAATTCCCTTCTCCCAAACACCCCCAAGAAGTCAATAACGATCAATTCCATCCAATCTTCGGGATCAAGCAGCTTTGGAAGTAAAAAATTTGCTGCAAAAAAGAGCCATTCAGGAAGTCCCTGCAGACCAGATTGAATCTCGAACTTACTCAAGGTTCTTTTTAGTTCCAAAAAAGACAGGGGACTGGAGACCTGTCCTGGATCTCAGCAAATTAAACATGTCAGTAAAGAAGACCAAGTTCCGGATGGTGACACTGCAATCCATTGTACCCTTTTTGGGTCAGGATGATTGGATGTGCTCAATTGATCTCCAGGATGTGTACTACCATATAAAAATAGACATGCAGTCCAGGAGACACTTATGCTTCTGGCTGGGAGCCAGTCATTATCAGTTCAGAGCTCTGCCCTTTGGTCTCACCACAGCCCCCAGGGTGTTCACCAAACACATGGCAGTAGTGAGGGCTCACCTGAGACATTTGGGATTCCAGGTGTTTCCTTATCTAGATGACTGGCTCCTCATCGCCACCACCAAGCATCATTTCTTAAAGGCCAGGGACACATGATTCACACTTGTGCACGTCTAAGAATCACAATAAACTATGAAAAATCTTCCTTGTTGCCCTCTCAGTGTATTACTTTCATAGGCACTCAACTAAATACAAGAGACATGATAGCCAAGCTCCTGCAGGAAAAGGTGCTTACCATTCGATGTCAGGTCTCTTCCTGTTGTCATAGTCAAAGGTTCAGGCATGGCTTGTACTAAAGTTCTTGGGCTTGATGGTGGCTGCCATTACTCTAGTCCCATTAGCTCGTTACCATATGAGGATTTTGCAGTGGCTCCTTTCAACTCAGTGATCATATCAAGATCTACCAATGTCACACATGATCTTAATCATGGATACTTGCAAGAAAGATCTACAGTGGTGGCTCCACTCTCCCCTAGTCACTCTAGGCAGACCCTTTGTAGCCCCTCATCCGGTAGCCACAGTGACCACAGATGCTTCCCAGATAGGGTGAGGGGGGGCATTATCTGGGACAGACAGTCCATGGAACTTGGCAACCTCATGAGTATCATTTGCACATCAATGTCCTGGAGATGAGAGCGGTGTTATTAGCATTGCAAGCACTTCACGACTCTCTTCTCTGGGCTATATAGCAATTCAGACTGACAACATGTCAGTGGTGTGGTACATCAACAAACAGGGCAGAATCAGATCTTGCCCCCTGTGTTGGGAGGCCCTTCGAGTATGGCAATGGGCAATTTCCTCTCAGCATTTTCTGGTTGCAGAGCACATCCCGGGGAAGTCCAACTTGATAGCGGACAAACTCAGCAGGGCAATTCTCATGCCCCACGAGTGGTCTCTGAAACAAGATGTGGCAGATATGATCTTCCGCAGATGGGGCCAGCCATGCTGCAATCTTTTTGCCTCACATCTAAACAACAAATGCAGCAGTTACTTTGCCCTAGTTCCCTCACCAGGACAGCCACCCAGAGATGCACGTATCCACGACTGGTCCCCCGGGATCCTTTATGCCTTTTCCCCCTTTCATTTAATTCCAAAAGTTCTTTAGAAAGCAAAGTTGCTGAGTTGCAAGCTGATCCTCATTTCCCCGTACTGGCCTCGTCAGATATTGTTCCCATTCCTTTGGCATTACCTGCAAGAGGAGCCTTGGATTCTGGACCCGGTTCCACATCTCCTGTCACATCAGTCAGGTGCTCTTCATCCCTCCATTCAAACTCTCAAGCTGACAGTTTTGTTTCTCCACTTCCATTCCTAGCCAGGCTCCCAGATATCTCACCTATGGTTCAACATATTTTAATCTGTTCTTATAAACCAACTAATAGGAAACTTAATGCTAGTAAATGGAAAAGGTTCTCCTTCTGGGCCAAACAAAATGACATTGATCCCTTTACAGCTCCAATTTCAAAAATTTTGGACTTCCTGGCAGAACCCTTTGAGAAAGGAGCAGTGGCTGCTATGATTCGAGTTCAACTGGCTGCTACTTCTAATTTTCATGTGGGCCTTTTAGGTTCTAATGTCATGTCCCACAAGCTATGTAGGGCCTTTTTGAAAGGTGCTACCCTATTAAAGCCTCCTATCTGAGAACCTCTCCATCCTTGGGATTTAAATTTTGTACTAGTGGCTCTGATCCTCCCTCCCTTTGAACCAGCCACTTCTTGTCCTCTAAAGTTCTTATCATGGAAGACCGTCTTCCTGATTGCTGTTACATCAGCTAGGCAGGTTTCCGAGCTGCAGGCACTTTCCATCTGCCCACCTTACATGATCTTTCACAAGGCTATGGTATCTCTTAGAACTAATCCTTCCTTTTTACCAAAAGTCTGTTCAGAGTATAATTTGAATCAGTCAATTGAACTTCCTGTTTTCTTCCCAAATTATGGCAACAAGGCAGAGTATAAGTTATATCAATTGGATGTCCACAGGCAGTTAAGATTTTATCTTCAAAGAACCAAGGACATCAGAAAATCAGATCAGCTGTTTGTATTCTTCTCACAGAGTAAACAAGGTTCACCAGTTTCCAAAGTGACCTTGTCAAAATGGCTGTCCAATACTATTACTTATGCTTATGAGTCTCAGAATGTGTCTGCCCCGGGGAAGGTAAGGGGACATTCTACTAGGTCCTTGGCTACCTCCATAGCTTTTCAAGCTAAGCTTCCTTTAGATACTATTTGTGTGGCAGCAACATGGGCTACTCCCCATACCTTCATTACTCATCACAAAGTGCATATGGCCTCTCAGAACAGGGCATCCTTTGGTTCAATGGTGCGGAAGTCTCTTTTCCAATGAGCCACCCAGGATTTAGGTGCTGAGGACACTGTCCCAACCAGAAAGAAGGAAGGCGAGATGGACAACATAACATAAAGAAGTTATGTTCTTACCAAAACATTCCATGTTTGCTGTCCATTATCTTGCCTTCCTTCTTGCATCCCTCCCTCCTTCCCCCATCCTGGATGATTGAGAGGAATTCCCTTTTTGGGCTGTTTTGACTGAGTTTTCTTTGCTTTTCAGCTGTTACTATAGTCCTTGTCACCATTGTTGTTCTGCTTTTTGGTGCAAGAAAGCAGTATTATTTGCTTTCCTTCTTTATTTGGTAATTTACAGTTCTCCTATCTAGTGGTTAGTTGTCACAAATGAGATCTGGGTGGCTGCCGCTGGGCATGCTGGGATGAGGGGCTAGCCTTGAGCCAGTGCGGACTCTTCGAGCTTTAGAAGTGGCCGAGTTGGAGCCAGGATCAGCTCCAAACCCAACCAGAAAGAAGGAAGGTGAGATAAAGGGCAACAAACATGGAACATTATGGTAAGAACATAACTTATTTTTTTAACTTCATCAGTTTTCCGAAAAAAAGGCACTGTAGGTGAGGCAAGAGCCTTTGGCAGAAGCCTGAAGCCCAGGTGAAACAGATGCAGGCCATCTCTGGCAAAGCATCATGGTCTGTCGATCATAGCTTCCCAGGCTGTCAGGTACTGGATCCCCCTGGAATTACTTTTTTTTAGTAACTAGTAATGTCAATGTGTGTTACTTTTGCACTACTTTTGCTTAAACTAGTGGTTCTCAAAGTGGGAGATATCATAGGATCATAGGAGGTTACTAGGCTATTGACCCTGAGATCCTTATAAGCCTAGCCAAGAGTTTAGTCCTTGTTTAGACAAGTCAGCACTCAAAGCCCCTGTCCAGCAGGGACACAGGTGGAATCCCAGTGGTGTATTTTCTGTTTCCCATCCAGTTATCCAGGTTGCGCTTAAAAAGACATAACGAGGTACTCTGCTTGTTGTGGAGAGGGAGTCTATTCCACAGATGGGGGAGTCTCTGGGACACAATATCGCCCCCTAAAGGTCTAGTTAGAGTGTATAAAAACATAATTATTTTATTTATTTATTTACTTTACACTTGTTGACCGGGAGTGTCCGGCTAAGCTATTGCCCTTTTTCAGCAGAGGCTCAAGGAGAAATGCTCCAAAGATATACAATGCAATAAAAATAGCAATACAGGTACATTTCAATAAACATAGCAATAGAGAATTTTGGTAGTTAAAATATGTAAGCTACATACATGTGTATTGTTGACAGATAAAACGGTACTATAAACAAAAAGGAGAATGTTAAAAAAGTAGAATAAGTTGTATGTTTTGGTTTAAAAAGAGAGATGAGTAAATATAAGGTTTTGTATGCAGAGTAGCAGAAACGTAAAAGGTTACATAAGAATTTCAGGGAGCAGAGTATAGAAGAAGCTTTGGAGGTTGCATAGGAAGCATAAGATGAAGTAGTAAATGGTAAGTTTTAGTAAGTTAGTTTGACTGTACTATAAAAGGTAGATAATGATCAGGTAGGGTGAGTACAATGGTTAGTTTGACTGTACTATAAAAGGTAGATAATGATCAGGGAGGGTGAGTACAATGGTTAGTTTGACTGCACTATAAAAGGTAGATAATGATCAGGGAGGGTGAGTACAATGGTTAGTTTGACTGTACTATAAAAGGTAGATAATGATCAGGGAGGGTGAGTACAATGGTTAGTTTGACTGTACTATAAAAGGTAGATAATGATCAGGAGGGTGAGTACAATGGTTAGTTTGACTGTACTATAAAAGGTAGATAATGATCAGGGAGGGTGAGTACAATGGTTAGTTTGACTGTACTATAAAAGGTAGATAATGATCAGGGAGGGTGAGTACAATGGTTAGTTTGACTGCACTATAAAAGGTAGATAATTATCAGGGAGGGTGAGTACAATGGTTAGTTTGACTGTACTATAAAAGGTAGATAATGATCAGGGAGGGTGAGTACAATGGTTAGTTTGACTGTACTATAAAAGGTAGATAATGATCAGGAGGGTGAGTACAATGGTTAGTTTGACTGTACTATAAAAGGTAGATAATGATCAGGGAGGGTGAGTACAATGGTTAGTTTGACTGTACTATAAAAGGTAGATAATGATCAGGGAGGGTGAGTACAATGGTTAGTTTGACTGTACTATAAAAGGTAGATAATGATCAGGGAGGGTGAGTACAATGGTTAGTTTGACTGTACTATAAAAGGTAGATAATGATCAGGGAGGGTGAGTACAATGGTTAGTTTGACTGCACTATAAAAGGTAGATAATGATCAGGGAGGGTGAGTACAATGGTTAGTTTGACTGCACTATAAAAGGTAGATAATGATCAGGGAGGGTGAGTACAATGGTTAGTTTGACTGTACTATAAAAGGTAGATAATGATCAGGGAGGGTGAGTACAATGGTTAGTTTGACTGTACTATAAAAGGTAGATAATGATCAGGGAGGGTGAGTACAATGGTTAGTTTGACTGTACTATAAAAGGTAGATAATGATCAGGGAGGGTGAGTACAATGGTTAGTTTGACTGTACTATAAAAGGTAGATAATGGTCAGGGAGGGTGAGTACAATGGTTAGCTTGACTGTACTATAAAAGGTAGATAATGATCAGGGAGGGTGAGTACAATGGTTAGTTTGACTGCACTATAAAAGGTAGATAATGATCAGGGAGGGTGAGTACAATGGTTAGTTTGACTGTACCAGAAAAGGTAGATAATGAACAGGAGGGTGAGTACAATGGTTAGTTTGACTGTACTATAAAAGGTAGATAATGATCAGGGAGGGTGAGTACAATGGTTAGTTTGACTGTACTATAAAAGGTAGATAATGATCAGGGAGGGTGAGTACAATGGTTAGTTTGACTGTACTATAAAAGGTAGATAATGATCAGGGAGGGTGAGTACAATGGTTAGCTTGACTGTACTATAAAAGGTAGATAATGATCAGGGAGGGTGAGTACAATGGTTAGTTTGACTGTACTATAAAAGGTAGATAATGATCAGGGAGGGTGAGTACAATGGTTAGTTTGACTGTACTATAAAAGGTAGATAATGATCAGGAGGGTGAGTACAATGGTTAGCTTGACTGTACTATAAAAGGTAGATAATGAACAGGGAGGGTGAGTACAATGGTTAGTTTGACTGTACTATAAAAGGTAGATAATGGTCAGGGAGGGTGAGTACAATGGTTAGCTTGACTGTACTATAAAAGGTAGATAATGATCAGGGAGGGTGAGTACAATGGTTAGTTTGACTGTACTATAAAAAGGTAGATAATGATCAGGGAGGGTGAGTACAATGGTTAGTTTGACTGTACTATAAAAGGTAGATAATGATCAGGGAGAGTGAGTACAATGGTTAGTTTGACTGTACTATAAAAGGTAGATAATGATCAGGGAGGGTGAGTACAATGGTTAGTTTGACTGTACTATAAAAGGTAGATAATGGTCAGGGAGGGTGAGTACAATGGTTAGCTTGACTGTACTATAAAAGGTAGATAATGATCAGGGAGGGTGAGTACAATGGTTAGTTTGACTGTACTATAAAAGGTAGATAATGATCAGGGAGGGTGAGTACAATGGTTAGTTTGACTGTACTATAAAAGGTAGATAATGATCAGGAGGGTGAGTACAATGGTTAGTTTGACTGTACTATAAAAGGTAGATAATGATCAGGAGGGTGAGTACAATGGTTAGTTTGACTGCACTATAAAGCGCAGATAATGTTCAGGCAGGGTGAGTACAATAGTTAGTTTCCCTGTCCTCTAAAAGCTAGATAATGATCAGGAGGGTGAGTACAATGGTTAGTTTGACTGTACTATAAAAGGTAGATAATGATCAGCGAGGGTGAGTACAATGGTTAGTTTGACTGTACTATAAAAGGTAGATAATGATCAGGGAGGGTGAGTACAATGGTTAGTTTGACTGTACTATAAAAGGTAGATAATGATCAGGGAGGGTGAGTACAATGGTTAGCTTGACTGTACTATAAAAGGTAGATAATGATCAGGGAGGGTGAGTACAATGGTTAGTTTGACTGTACTATAAAAGGTAGATAATGGTCAGGGAGGGTGAGTACAATGGTTAGCTTGACTGTACTATAAAAGGTAGATAATGATCAGGGAGGGTGAGTACAATGGTTAGTTTGACTGTACTATAAAAGGTAGATAATGATCAGGGAGGGTGAGTACAATGGTTAGTTTGACTGTACTATAAAAGGTAGATAATGATCAGGGAGGGTGAGTATAATGGCAGGACCAGTGGTTTTTAAAGTGGTATTTGGTTGCTAGCTTAA
>NC_056729.1:1787339324-1787431928 GCF_019279795.1 Protopterus annectens
ACATTTCAGTTTCAGACTTCATAGGATCATAGGAGGTTACTAGGTTAATGGCCCTGAGGCCCTCACAAGCCTAGACAAGAGTTTATCCCCAAAAAAGAAACCTCAATAAGCACCTGTCCCCCTGTTAATGAGCAACATAGGTGGAAACCCTGGAACAAATTAGTGGTTTCCCATCTACTCATCAAAGTTGTGGTTGAAGACGGTCAGTGACATACTTTGCTTGACCTGTATGGGAAGCCTATTCCAGAGATGGGGCAGCCTCTGGGAGACAAACCTGTCTCTTCAGCAGATTTTGTTAATGTTGCATATTAGATTTATGGCTTTCAATCAGGTAATGCTCAAGGAGTTAGACTTACATATATGGAGCATCTCTCCTAGGGCAGGGTCCAAGATTGCCTTGTAGGTGAGACACTGATCACCTCTGAGCAATATGTAAGATACTGAGTAGAGTGATAATGGTTTGAGCCTGTCCACATAGGACAGGTGTTGGAGGCCATGGATTATCTTTGTGAGGTATTTCTGTGGCCTTTCCAGTTGGTGCAGGTGTTCGGAGAGGTACATACCAAATGAGGCATTGTACTCAATTACTGGCCTAAGGAGCGAGGAGTACAGAGAGGTAATAACCTCCTTTTCTTCTGGATGCAATCCCTTTACTTATAAGATGAACCAAATAAAAGGGCTTGACTGACCACTGCCACTACATGATGGTCGACTGTTGTCAACCTGTGTACCTAGGTCTCTAACCACAGGTTGTGTGTTTAGCGGGTTGCCATTGATGTGGTAAACAGTAGGGGCCATGTTTTTGCCGAATGGTATGATAATACAATTTTTTTTGCATTTAACTTAGGGCCATAACTTTGGTACCAGTCATTTGTTGCTGTGAGACCCTCTTCATACCTCACAACTGTACAGATCTTCGCAGAATGTACAGATTTTTGCCTCATATTTTGCTCTCTTTTTTCATAAAATTGTGTTTTTTTTTTTTGGCAAATTAGTGGCAAATCATTAAAGACTGAAGTTAGGAAATAATAACAGATGTTTAAGTTTCAGACTTCATACCCTTCAGAAAATTCATGCTAATGTAAACTTGTTAGTCTATCAACTTCCTAAGTTTATAAGATCAATAATTAAAATTTGTCCCTATTTTTGGACCTTTGTCCAACTTTTATTTATGGCTTTGTCCAGATTTCTTGCTTTAAGAGGTTGAGAGGTATGACCCTCTTATAGCATGTTAACATCATTTGCGGAGTCAATGACAGCACCCAACTTACAGTCGTCTGCAAACCTGGTCAGTCACAGGCCTTTTGTCTTTGCCTGGACCTCTGAGAAGTAGATGCTAATCAGTAGGGGTCCCAGGATAGATCCCTGGGGAACACCACTAGTGACAGGTCTGTTGTCAGAGGTGATGGCACCTATTTTGACCTTGTGGGTCCTATCAGTGAGCCAGTTGGCCACTCACCTGATGAGATAGGAATTTATGTCAAGTTGTGTTAGTTTTTCGATGATGCCCAAGTGGGGGATTGTGTCAAAGGCTTTGGCCAAGTCAAGGTAAGCTGTATGTACTGACTTTCTCTCATCCAGGCCCTTGGTGACAGTCTCAAAAAAGTCAACCAGGTTCAACAGGCAAGATCTGCTGTTGATGAATCTGAACTTGGTGGGATCAAGTGCTTGAAGATTGCCTATGTCCTTGTTTATGAGGTCCATAATAATATGCACCATGGCCTTACAGATCAGACTTGTCAATCTAATGGGGCGATAGTTTTCAGGGTTAGTAGTGGCACCACCTTTGTGCAAGGAGATGACAATGGCAGTTCTCTTCTCTGCTGGAATGAAGCCTGTACTTAGGCTATGGTTGAATAAGATGCTCAATGGCAAGGTTAGTTCTTGCTGGAGATGGTGCAGAATACAGCCTGGGATACTATCAGGTGTTCTTTGCCTTGGATAGGGTCTTTAACACTTGATCTATCGACATTTGAGGTGTGAGACAAGTACTGGGGATGCTGAATGGGCCTTTGGGGAGGACAGGGGGGTGAAGTTTGCACTGAACCTATCTGCTCGCAGGTTGGTTAAGTCAACAAGATCAGTTTAAGTGATACTGTTAAGAACTAATTCAGAACAAACTTGGGCTTTGCCATGGAGGTTCCTGACATAACTGAAAAAGGCTTTGTGGTTACCCTTTGTTTCGGAGGCTAGTTTCAATTCATAATTTGCTTTAGAGGTTTTTACTAGTGATCTAATTTGCTTGTTGAGGCTAAGGACGAAGTTTTTCCAGTTGGGAATTTGTTCCTTTTTACTGTTGGACAACAGTTTCTTCCTTTTGTTGTAAAGCCTGTTGATAAAGGATGTCCACCAGATAGGTTTGTGTTTCCTTGAGGAGCAGGTTTTAGTTCTGTTGGGTAGGTGCTTAACCCCACCTAGCTGATTGTATACTGCACTGGTATACTGTTCAGCATAGTTGTCTACATCCTCTGTGGGGGTCAGTGGTGTGAAGCTACTGATACCTTCTCTTAGAAGGTTGTAGTCAGCTTTTGAGAAGTTTTTTAGCTTCTAGAAAATGCATACTAAGACATTAGACAGGCTAAAAGGTAAAACAGGCCTAGAAATGTAGTGTCAGAATTGTGTTTCATTTATGCATACATTTTAGAAAAGACAGTTAAGCAGAAAGAAAGAATAACCTCGCTGGTCAAGCATGAGAGATAACAGTTCCCAAGAGAAGGCAACAGACTGTTCTTTTTCTGTTCTCGTTCTCAAGGGAAGAATCAAAGGAATGTTAGATAATGGGACAGCTAAGCACCTGCAAGACTGCAAAACAAGACAAGGCCTGAGAACTAAGGCTAAGGAGGCATGTAAAGCATTACAGGGTTTTGGTATTATTAAAATATACTTCAGGAACAGTTAGGGAGGTCACTTAGTTTGGCCTGACGTACAGAAAAGATTAAATAAGGAAGCTACAATATGGACACTCAAGCCTGAGTACAGAAGACAGGTCAAATAAAGACTGTTTCAGTTTACATCATTCAGGACAATCGGAATATATGTGCAGATACTTTGGATATATTTAGCAGCACTGTTATTACTAACCACCATTTCTACAGACTGTTATTGTTTATCAGCACAGTTAATGAAGGCAGTATTTGAATATTGTGGTTTTCATGAGATTGATTCTTATATCTATCATGAGATATTTTTATATGCCCTACTGATTATCCCTTTTTAACATCAGTGGCTGTTCTAGCCTCAACTAAACCTCTACCAGAGTTTTTTTTTTTTTTCACTTAGCAATCTCCTATCCTGTTCTGTTTGCCTGCACTCCATTATCAAGCCCTGGTAGGAAAGGCAGTCTCTAACATTGCAAACCAAAGTTATACTTGACCTTATCCCACACTATAAACTTTCCTTTTCTGGTTATATGTTTCTAGTATCTTGCTTCCTTTGATAATTTTCTCTAGTAAATTACACCCACTCTTGCCTAGTCTCTATGTTCGTATTGTATGTGCCATTACCCTTATTGGTAAAGTCCCGCTTCTCCATGCCTGTGTCGGCTTAGTTCTTAGAATCTGCTATCTTATAAAAAAAATATTCTGTATGGTAGTTGCTATTCTCCTTAAAGGCCTGCATCCAAAATCCTCCTCTCTCGTTATTTCTCAAACTACATTCTAGTTTCATCATCAGTCTTTTCCCTTTGAATATCCTTCTGCTTGTGTGATACATATGAGCCTTAAATGGTAGCTGTAAAAGTATCATTTTAAGTCAGATAATCCTAAAAATACCTTGTTCTAAAGGGAGCATTATCCCACTTAACTCTTGCCCTATTCCCCTCCCAAATAAATTCCTTCAGCTCTTTATTAATTATTGTCCACAACTTCTCCCTGGGTTGATACAAATACACGTGATCTGTATGAAAAACTAAAGGGACTAAAACATTTTCACTGCAGGTATCTTGCTATCCATATCCAGGGGCTTTCAATTTCTTAATGTTTGTATGATCTTTTGTTTAGTCTCTTCCCACATATCATTGACTGCCATAACACATTTTAATTCATACACCCAAATGCTTAATTTGCCAAGTCTCCATTAATATGCGTATTGTTGAACCAATTCTTGTGTGGGTACATAGTTTACTGCTACAGCTTTGGTTTTATCTTCATTAATTTTATATCCTGAAAAGACTTCAAACTGTCTAAAAATGTTTCATAATGCTGAAACATCCTTTTCTGGATTTATCCAGTAGAAAATATTATCATCTACAAATAAAACTAACTTTTCTTTATTACCATACCAGTCATATGCTTGAATTTCTGAGTACCTTATTTTCTTTGCTAATTGGTCTAAATATAACACAAATAAAGGGGAAAGGGGACAACCCTGCCTGGTTCCTCAGATCAAACACATCTAATTGGAGAGGAACCCTCCACTTTAATCCTATCCTTGTCTCCAGTCATTCATATATCCTCCAGTTAACCTTATTATTGTAAAAGGGAATGCAAATACTCCCATTGCCCCTCTCATAAAAATTGCAGCTCACTCTATTGAATGCTTTCTCTGCATCAAGACCTACCAATAACAGTGGTATTTTCTTACCTTCTGCTAGTGCCGAGAAGTTTGGCAGAGATAGCAGATTTGCCTACACTGTAAAGAAATCCATGTTGCATTTATTTATTATTTATTTATTTACTGGAATAGTCAAACTGGGCTAACAGCCCCTTTTCGGTGGAGGCCCGGGGAGAAAAGCTCAAAAACAAAAGCAAAAAATAATACAGTAATGGACAAATAAGCCAAACAGTAATGGTAATAAATAGTTATACAGTATACAGTTACATAGTTTTTAAACATAAAGAAGTAAAATCATATAACAGATAATCTAATATTAGAGATGCAAGCAGGAAGAAAAGTAAGATTGGCATATAGTTGATACAGTGCAATGCATTTATAGTTTAAATATAATCTAAATTTTAGGGAAAAAGATGCACATTTAAGAAGAAGAGTGGTCAGGGGAGGAGGAGAAATAGTAAGAGGTATAAGTTAAGGAAAAAATGCAAATCAAAAGGTAAGAGACTGTTATCCAGGGGTGATCCCGTAGCCCCTCATTGGGATCAGCTGTTCTTCCAGTAGTGCTGCCTTGCTGAATTCTGTATGACTGAGAGGAGATAGCTTGCATATGTACTAAGCACATAGCATACAATGCTTATGCTGTGGGTCTTGCCCAATTATAAAAATCTTTATGAATCACTAAAGGCTTTGGTATGAAGGTATACTGCGTATCATTCCAATCTACCCATCATCATTTATGACTAGGGTCCAACATGTTCATTTCTAATTGGGCACCAGAGACGGATAATCTTCCCGTTCAAGAGTTATACTAAAAACTATCATTTTGATCTTTTTCTGTAACCTGCTTACATTGCAAAACTTCTATGCATCAAAACACCACTAACATTTTCAATGTTTCTCCTATTTTTGCATAGATCTGTACAGACAGAGTTGTTATATACTACCAGAGGTACTCAAAATATTTCCAATAACTAACATACTTACTGATATTTGCATAGAGGTTCATAGGTATATATACAGGCTAACGACCACTATGGCCCTTATAAGCCTAGCTGTGAAAACCTAATGTGACCCAAAAATTTGATTTATATAGGGAGCGATTTATTGACTATCTCTGTCCATTAGAGACATAAGCGCCAAACCAGGGGTGAATTTCCAGTAACCCATTCATTAGTTCGAATTGTGCTTAAATAGGATTAGGGAGGAACTCTGCTTCACATGGATGGGAAGCCTGTTCCAGAAACTGGGAATTCTCTGAGAAATATATCTGTCTCTCCAACAGGTCCTAGTTATGTTGTAAGTGCAATTTAGGTCTTTTGATCTAGTAGTTCTGATGCTGTTTGTTTTGTGGATGTGAAAAGGTCCATCAAAATAGTGTACAGGGATACCTTGTATGCTGGACAAAGATCACCTCTCAGAGGTCTGTATGATACAGAGTAAAGAGGCAGGTCTTTGAGGCGATTAAAAACCTCAGCTTTGGCCGGCTAAGAACTTGCTATATTCAACTGGACGTATAAGAGAATTTAAGTACCTTTATCTGCTCGTTTTTTCAAAAAATACAGTATTTAAATTGTTTTAACTGTGTGGAAGGAATATTAGCTGAACTGGAAGTTAGTCAGTGTTTGCTGAATTTTGTTATTTGCTAGTAATTACAGGTGTGGGGGTAGTCACATTCTTTGATTTCCTGTCCTTGCCTATTTAAGTGGTACAGTGTGAAATATTTTCTGCTTAAAAACCTCAGCTTTGGCCGGCTAAGAACTTGCTATATTCAACTGGACGTATAAGAGAATTTAAGTACCTTTATCTGCTCTTTTTTTTTCAAAGAAATACAGTATTTAAATTGATTTTTAACTGTGTGGAAGGAATATTAATTGAACTGGAGGTTTTCACTCTGCTCTCATTCACTCTGCTCTTCAGTTAGTCCCAACCACCCTCCCTGTTTTTGTCTTGGTCTTGGTTTTGGTTTTTGTGTTAATCTTAGCGGCCTTGCAACTGCCCACCCCTCTTGTAAGTTTGTATTTGGATACTCCTTCTGGGCCCATCTCATTTGCTCACTCAACTGAGTGCAGTGAGATCATATTCTGATTTTAGGCACTCCTACTGTGTACAAAGAGAGCAACTGGGAAACAGAAAAAAAAAATTTAAGCTCGTTTCCTGCCTTTCCTGTTAAGTGGTATAGACTATTTGTAGGCTTCTGAGCCCCCAAGCCCTTCCGTGTTGGAGGGAAGCCTTCTAGCTTAGTTTTTTTTTTCTTATAACTAGCCAGTTTTCTAGTTTCAGCACTCAAATCTGTTTCTTTGATCTCAGCACTTGTTCAGAAAAAAAAAAAAAAAATTCATCTGCTTTTACTGTACTTGTGTTTCTACCTACTTTTTTTACTTTTGCATCATCTTAAAAGTACTCAATTGTATTTATTACTGCTTGGTGTAACTCATTCTAAGCCTTTTGGTTTAAACACTTGGGCTTCGGACCAGTTGTTTTCCACTGAGAGGGTTTGTGGTCTGCACTGTAGTGGCAGAACAGGTAGCTTACATCCTTCTAGGTTGGGAACTGCTGATTGAGGGCTCAGTGTCTGTTATTCTAAAAGTGTATTCATTTTGGTTTAAGCACTTGGGCTTTCAGGTCAGTTATTTTACATTAAGAGGGTTCGTGGTCTGCACTCTTGTGGGAGGAGAGGCTGGACTCTGCCCTTCTGAGCTGGGAATTTCTGGTTGAAGCCTTATAGTGCATGCATATCTGAACTGCTTCTTACTGAAGTTGGTGTGCCTTGTTTGCTGTGGCATAGACTGGATTCGGGCCTGCTGGATCTAGCTTTGTTTGTGTAACTTGAGCACTAATCCAGGCATTCTCTAAAGTATTCAATTATATTTATTACTGCTTGGTAGTAACTTGATTAAAGTGTAGCTATCATTCTAAGTCTTTTGGATTAAGCACTTGGGCTTCAGACCAGTTGTTTTACATTAGGAAGGTTTGTGGCATGCACTGTGGTGGCAGGACAGGTAGCTTTCATCCTTCTAAGTTGGGAACTGCTGATTGAGAGCCCAGTGTCTGTTATTCTTAAAGTGTATTAGTTCTGGTTTAAGCACTTGGGCTTCAGGCCAGTTATTTTACGTTAAGAAGGTTTGTGGTCTGCACTCTTGTGGGAGAAGAGGCTGGACTCTGCCCTTCTGAGCTGGGAATTTCTGGTTAAAGGTTTATAGTGCCTGAATATTTGAACTGTATCTTACTGAAATTGGTACACCTTGTTTGCTGTAGCATAGACTAGATCCAGGCCTGCTGAATCTAGCTTTGTTTATATGCTTGTTTGTTTGCTTGTTATTTCCCTGGAACATTAATTCCACCTAATACGCGGCTTCTCAGTGCTTCTGTGGATCACTAGTGATATCTGCATTGCTTACTGTACTTATTTCCTTGTTTCACTTGAAAGAAAGTTACTGTTTGTCATTTTTGCATTTAAGTTACCTGTAACACATTGCACTTAAGTTACCTGGCACTTGCTCACTAAAGCAATTATATAAGTCAGCACTAAAAATTAAAAGCACTACACCCTCACTCCCCACTGGCCCTGGTTTAAAATTATTAAGGAATTCCCAATATTATTCTAGCTTGTCCAAAGGTCAGTTGTCAATCTCCTCTCCGGTCCAGCTGGTGAATCTGGGAATCTTGAGGCAAAGTTACAACTGCCTCATGTACACAGACAACCCTCTCCTCCTCCCAACAAATTCCAACACATGTGAGAGATGCAACCATATAGCCAAACTGGAGGCTAAGCTCTCTCAACTCAGTACTGGCATAACCAGTCAGGAGGAGAAGGAAACCACACTCCCTACAATTCCAGTCTCACATAGACCTACCACGACAGCAAACCAAACACATAATCACACAAAAACATACTCGGAGGCTCTAAATAAAGATCTGCCGAAGCAGCAGAGACCTCCAAAGCAGACACCCAAGCAGCCGCTACCCCAAAACAAAACACGTGCAACACATATCTCACAAAGCCAGTGTGCCAAACAGTCACAGCCCTTAAGACTAAACAAAACACCTGATACACTTGTAATAGGTGACTCTATCGTCAGGCACACTGACGTCCCGCTCACCAGGATGAACAAGGAGAGGGTCACGGTGAGCAGCCTGTCGAGCGCTAGGATCCGCCACATAACACAAGCACTCAGGTCACTCCAAAGCAAGTACAAATATGACTCGGTCATTGTCCATGCTGGTGTGAATAACCTGAGATGTACCTACCTGGACTACATGAAAAGAGACATAAAGGAGCTCTCTGAGCATGTAGCCCAGGCCGGTATGACCCTGACCTTGAGTAGCATCTTACCCTCACCAAGAATGATGCCACAATATGAAGACAAGATGATCAATTTCAACAATTGGCTTAAGTACTGGTGTCATTCAAAGGGGATCCAATGCCTGTCAGCTTGGGATGATATGCTCGACAAGCCACGATGCTTCGCTAGGGACGGCTTGCACCTGTCACCCCTGGGCTTTCGGATATTGGCAAAGGCTCTTACTACCCCATAGTGCCTTTTTAGGCAAGGCTCAAAAGACAAACCCACCTCCATAGGTATCACAAGGGATAAGAAACTAAGAGTAATGCTACTCAACGCCAGAAGTCTAAACCTCAAGATGCACGCACTCAAAACTCTCCTTAGCATGGAGAACATCGATATCTGTGCAGTAACAGAAACCTGGTTCAGGGCTCGAGAGCACCCCAGCACTACCAGGTTATACCTCATACCATGCTTTTCGCCCCAAAACTTGGACCAAACCACAAAAGGAGGGAGTATCGATATTCATCAAAGATACCCACACCTCCAGGTTGGTGGCAAAGCACGAAGCATCAGAGACTATCCATGTGCAACTAACAGTGGGTAAAACTGCCTTCCAGTTTATAGCCTGCTACAGACCACCCTCCCAAACCCAGGAACCCCACTCGGCCTTCCTGAGAACACTGGAAAATATGAAGGTTTCTCCAAACACCATTATATTGGGCGACTTCAACTACCCAAACATAGACTGGGAGCATTACTCTAGCTCCAACACCCTAGCCCAAAGGTTCCTAGAATTTATAAACTCAAATGCTATGGAACAACTTGTTACCACTCCCACAAGAGGGAAAAATACTGGACCTGATCATCACCAACATGGGGACTCTATGCTCCAGACCAGAAGTGTATCCCTCACTGGTAAGATCAGACCATAAACTAATCTCACTGGATATTCACATCCCGGCCCCACCCCCTGCCCAGAAAACCACAGTGAAAAACTTCTCTAAAGCAAATTTCACACTCCTCAAAACTGTGGTGGAATCCTTCAAAGCCCCCGGGCCTGTGGAAAATACGGCCCAGACCGCAGAATCCTTTATAAACGCATTCTATGAACACCTTCAGGAATGCATTGATCATGCGATCCCAAATAAAACCAAGACCCAATCCTCCAAAGGCAGACGTCCTGTCTGGTGGACCCCAGCCATAAACGAACTATACAATAGAAGGAGGAAGCTACTAAATGATAGAGCAAAATCCCAAAAAGGGAAGGCATCACTGATCAGTATTAGCAAAAAACTACGGGCACACATAAAATTGTCTAAGGCCAGCTTCGAGAGAAAAATTGCACAGGACACTAAGGATAATCACAAGGCTTTCTTTAGTTATGTTAGGAACCTGGGTGGTAATTCCCAGATATGCTCAGAATTAGTCCAAAATGACAAAAATACATCGAACCCACAGACATTGCCAACATCCTAGCTGACAGGTTCAGCGCAAACTTCTCCCCCCCCCCACCAAAAGGGCAAATATCTATCCCAGCAGAGTGCTGCCCCCCTGACATCTCAGATGCTCAGGTAAGAGCCGCCCTCTCCAAAGCAAAAAACACAGCATCAATGGGACCAGATGGTGTCCCGGGCTGCGTCCTACATGAACTCCAAGAAGAGCTAAACCCAAACATAAAACTACTGTTCAATCTCAGCCTTACTACAGGATATGTGCCCAAAGAGTGGTGTACAGCAACAGTGGTCCCTCTCCATAAAGGTGGTGCCTCAACGGATCCTGGAAACTATCGCCCCATAAGCCTGACTAGCTTGGTCTGCAAAGCTATGGAAAGGATCATCATGGACCTCATAAATAAAGATATTAGGGACCTACAAACACTGGATCCTACCCAGTTTGGCTTTGTTAAGGGCAGATCCTGCCTCTTAAACCTGGTTGATTTCTTTGAAACAGTCACCAAGGCCATTGACGAGGGGAAGGTGGTCCACACAGCCTACCTGGACCTCGCAAAAGCCTTCGATACAATACCCCACTCGGGCATTATAGATAAGCTCACCAGCTTAAATATAAACCCCTATGTCACTAAATGGATTGCAAACTGGCTCAAGGACAGAACCCACATGGTTAGAATTGCTGGAGCCATGTCAGACTCCAAACCAGTTACAAGTGGTGTCCCACAAGGCTCAGTCCTGGGACCTCTCTTGTTCGGTATATATTTCTCGGAGGTACAGGCCAACATGGAAGGACTGTGGCTGACCAAGTTCGCAGATGACTGCAAACTGGGTGCCATAATAGACTCTCCAGCCGACACAAGCATCCTCCAAAAGGGCCTCATAGAAACAGACAACTGGTGCCAGAGCCATGGCCTCAAGCTAAATGCCAAAAAGTGTATAGTCATCCCCTTTGGCAAAAACAAAGTGCCCACAAATTACCACATAGGTGGTAATCCATTAAGTACAGAAGAAGTAATTAGGGACCTGGGGACCCAAGTTGATAGCAATCTCTCATTTGACAACCACATGGCCAAAGTGGTTAGAAAAACATTTTATACAGCCCACCTAATCATGAAGGGATTCACATCTAGATCAGGGGAGGTCATCGTGCCTCTTTACTCATCCCTCATCAGGCCCATAATTGAGTACAATGCCCCTTTTGGGATGTACCTTACCAGACACCTGCAGCAACTGGAAAGACCCCAAATGTACCTCACCAAGAGGATCAAAGGGCTCAAACAGATGCCATATGCTGCCCGGTTAAAGAAACTCCAGCTCTACTCAGTGGCATACCGCCTGTTCAGAGGCGATCTGTGCCTGACGTATAAAGCCATGTCCAACCCGGAATTAATGGACATGCTGCACCTCAGAAAATCCAAATCCCATCGAGCTACGCACTCGAGAGACTTGAACCTCAGCACTGAAATAAATAGGACATGGTGGAGGGACAGATTCATAACCCAGAGGCTCCCTTCACTCTGGAATAAAATCCCAGTGCAGGTTAGGCAGAGTCCCTCATTGACTCTCTTCAAGAGGAATCTTGATGAGTGGATGGGAGATCGTAGGTGTACCCCAGGTATCACTTCTGTGTCACTGTTAGACAGAGGCACAGTATACTAACCTCGAAAAAGGGCATAGCAAAATAAATTTAAAATGGGTGGCGAAAGCCAAACACATTCTGGCTAGGCTTATAAATGCCCTAGGGCAGATAGCCTAGTATGAACCTATGAACCTATGAACCTATTAATGATTTAAATTTTGTGATACACACTGACTGGGAGAGTGGATGCGTTGGTCAAAGCATGCTGTTGATATGGCCCTGCTCTGTCTGGTAGAACATGTGCTCTTATGTTGACATACTAATGATTGTACTAAATGCAGTTTTTGAGAATAATTCTGATGCTTCCCTTTTGTTGTGAAGACTGACTAGTTTTTTTTTTTAACCAGGCAGTACAAATACCTTGTGTATCATCAGCTTGTAAAATGGGTATTTGGAAGGCTATGCCACTGGGTATGAAGAATACCAATCTTTGCAGTTTATTCTGAATTCCTGCTAGAGGAATACTGCTGTTTTACATATCTACAACTTGATGTGGATATACCTACTGTGAATATATCCTGGTTAATGGTAAGAAAATAATTAGGCTCAGGCAGCAATTCTTTCTATGTCTGGAATTAATTTTTATTTATTTATTTATTTTAAAGTTGTTGACCGGGTTTGTCTGACTGAGCTAAGTAGCCCTTTTCAGTGGAAGTCTGGGGAGAAACGCTCCACATATTCTGCAGATTATCATTTACAAAAATAAGTAAACAACAACTGGATTGCAGAAAATATTCAAACCAACATATACATGAAAAACAAGGATTTACTACAGTAAACTAATCATTATGTCTGTCAGATTTAAAATCCTACATCATTCAGAAGGACTAACAATAGTTTTGTCACCAGATATAAAATCTTACTTTATGCATGTAAGAATGTCTGTAATGTGCCTAGGATAGAGAAGTGAATGTGAGACAAGGTATAGAAAGTTAAAGAAAGTTATATAAGTTGAGAGCAGATAGAGGCGCACAGTTAGTGTTGATAAGCTGTTTAAAGGTGGGTGGGTACAGAGACAGGTCCATTGGCTTAAAAGATATTCTTTAGTGGCTAGCTTGAATTGTCTAAGTTGCTTGAGTGACTTGATCTCTAGTGGGAGTTTGTTCCAGGCCTTGGAAAGATTATGGCTATAAAGAATACATCTTTTCTTAGTTTTAGGTTTGTGGATTTGTAGCAGATCTAGGTTAGAGCTTCGGAGGGATGTAGCAGGTGAATAGTGGGAGATGACAGATGATAGGGTAGGACAGTAAGAAGGCCGATAAAGGAAAAAGTGGATGATCTGGAATTGAGGAAGAAGAAGCTGGTGAGGTAGTTCTAGCCAGTTAAGGTGTCTGAGTGAGAGACAGTGATGTGACTTGTAAGTTTGATGGGCTGCAAATTTGGCTATCACGTTGTAGGTAGATTCAAGTTTGGCAAGGTGTGTGGAGTTGAGGCAAGTAAAAATTTGAGAGCCATATACTAGACTGGGTAGGAGATAGGCATAAGAGAAACGTTTTGTTGCGGTAGAGTAGCCCTAGTTTCTGATGAGTTTTCTTGATATAGTTGTTAATGTGTAGATCAAATTTAAGTCAGTCATCAATGATGACACCAAGGAGTTTAGTGATAGTTTCCACCTTGATGTGTGTTATTGAGGGACAGGATTGTGAAAGTGGATTTAATGTGGTTGTAGTATTTAGGAAGAAAAAGCAGTAGCTTAGTTTTTTTTGGGTTAAGGATAAGCTGGTTATCAGAGAGCAGGTTTTATGCTGAGTTTAAGAAAGTCTGTGTTGTAAAGATGAGTTCAGAGGGGATTCAGCAATAGTGATGATAGTAGAGTCATCAGTGTATTGGATCAGTGATGACTGAGGACAGGAAAAATAAAGAAGATTAGTGAAGATGTTGAAAAGTAGTGGACCAAGGATGGAACCCCGAGGGACACCCGTTTTAACTGGAAGAGGAGGGAAGAGTGCAGATTGCCACTTCACTGCTTGAAATATGTCAGTGAGGTAGCTGGAAAACCATGCAACAGTAGCAACGGAGAAGTTAAGGTTGGTTAATTTGTGCAGAAGGAGAGGGTGAGAGATGGTGTCAAAAGCTTTAGAGAGATCTAAGAATAGGCAGGAGACAAGTTTGTTGTTATCTCTGGCAAGGGATCTAGTATTAAGGAATGATAGTTGGGCAGTTATAGTACTATGCTTTGGTCTAAAGCCATGTTGAGTAAGTATGAGCAGATTTTCAGAGAGTAGGTAGTGCATAACCTGTTTATGTATGCATTTTTCAGGAACTTTAGAGAAAGGAGAGAGGATGGCAATTGGTCTAAAATTAGTCATGTCTGAGGAGTTACCTCCTTTATATACTGGTAGAGTGAAGAATTGTTTCCATATGGAAGGGACTTTGGACTCTGAACTGGAGCGGTTGATTAAGATAGATACAGGGAGAACAAGAGAGGCAGCAGCTAACTGAAGGAAAAGGAAATAAATGTTGTCAGTAGAAGCTGAGCAAGGTTTGAGTTTAGAGAGTAGGGATTTGATGTAGTTAGTGGGTACAGGTTTGAGGGAAAAAGCATTTGATGAGAGTATAGTGGGATTTGATAGAGAGTGGTTTGAAATATTATTAAAGGTAGATTAGTTGGCACTGGGGTTAAATAGTTTGGATAGAGTCAATGACATATGTGTTGAAGGTGGAGGCAGTATCTTTGGGAGTCTTATCAGGACAAGGATTGGGGGAGCAGGGACCACCAGGATGTAGCATGTGGTTTAATGAGTTCCAAATTTTTTGCGGTTAAATTTCAAGGCTGAGAGTGGATTATAGTAGAAGTCTCTTTTATCTTTTATTAATACACTTTTTGGTCTGATTTCTACGTTCTTTGTATTTTAGCAAGTCTGCAGGGAGCTTTGTTGATGAGAGTATAGTGGGATTTGATAGAGAGTGGTTTGAAATATTATTAAAGGTAGATTAGTTGGCACTGGGGTTAAATAGTTTGGATAGAGTCAATGACATATGTGTTGAAGGTGGAGGCAGTATCTTTGGGAGTCTTATCAGGGCAAGGATTGGGAGAGCAGGGACCACCAGGATGTAGTATGTGGTTTAATGAGTTCCAAATTTTTTGCGGTTAGATTTCAAGGCTGAGAGTGGATTATAGTAGAAGTCTCTTTTATCTTTTATTAATACACTTTTTGGTCTGATTTTTAAGTTCTTTGTATTTTAGCAAGTCTGCAGGGAGCTTTGTTTTGGTCCATGTTTTCCATGCTCTGTCTCTATTTTTCATTAGAATGTGGGTGGAATTTGATAGCCATGGAGATACATTAGATTTAATATGGACTGTGCAAAGTGGGGCAAGTGAGTCAAGAATACTGAGAAGGGTGGAGTTGAAAGACAGGACAGCATCGTCGGGGGGGGGGGGGTTGGTAAGGAAATTCCAGTTAACTTTAGAGAAAAGAGATTTAAAGGTGTCTGGGTGAAAGTTAGTAAGCTTGCAGCATGTGATAAATCTATGCTGTTTAGTAAAGTGAGGGATATATCTAAGTATGTTTATTGGGGAGTGATTACTTAGTGTGTTGGGAAGGGTTTCAGGATTGTGATATTTAGAGGGATGAGAGACTAGAATCCAGTTGATAAGGGTGCTGTGGTTGGGAGGGTGGCTAAATGGCTAATGTGTTTGTCTTACAAACACAAGGTGCAGGGTTTGAGTCTCGCAAGGGATAATTGGCTAGGCTTAAAATGGCTTGCAAGGGCAGTTAGCTTAGTACTAAACTATGAACCTATGAACCTATGAGAGTTGTTGGTATGGGTGGAATCAGTGATAAGTTGAGTAAAGCTGTACAAGTTGATGTGTGAGGAAGAATTTGGGGTACAGAGAGTTAACCAATTAATATTGACATCAACAAGATTAATGGTTTCATTAGGAATATGTTGAGAGAAGTATGAGAGTATGTTTTCCAGCAGGGGTAAGTTATCCCCCGGGGGAATGTAGATTGGTACTACTGTGATGGTAGTATGGGTGTCAAGTACAAGGTTGGCTGTCAGTATTTCAGCAGAGGAAAAGGATGGAATAGTTATATTAGGAGCTGTCAGAGTAACTCCACCACCCTTTTTCTTTTGGTGGTCAAGGCACAGTGTACTATAGCCAGGGGGGAGAAAGTCTTTGTCATGGTTTTGGGGTTTTAGACAAATTTCTGTTAGGGAGATGGCATCAGAGGTGTGGCATGAGATCCAAGCATGAAGCTCACTAACCTTATTTAATATACTTTGAGTGTTTATTGAGTAAAAGGAGATTTGTTTGTTGGGGGGGGGGGCAGAGGTGTATAGGTTAGTGGAACTATAGTTATAGATGGAGTTGTGTTGAGTGGGACCTGGATTGAGATGAATATCTCCGCAAGTAGAATAACATTAGGGTAGTAGTGGCAGTTACAGTTGTTAAAGATAAAATATTTTGTTTTATTTTTAGGGAATGTGGTGGGGGGAATTTTAAATTTAGGAAGAGAAGTATCAGTAGAAAAGATAGAAGCAAAAATAGCAAATGAATAATAAGGAGATGAGGTATCCCTAGTATGAGGTAGTGTAGGAGCTTTGAGAATAGGAGATAACTGGATATTAAGTGAGGTGAGAGTGTGAAGGAGGAGTAATCGAGGTAGTACAACAAAAAGGGTAGTAGAGAAAGGCATGATGGGTAAGAGTATTGAGTGCTCGAGTACTGAAAATGGTGATTGGGGAGTTAGTAGTAGGTTTATTTTACAGGTCGTTATGTGATAGTGTTTTGAGTAGGGGGGTAGGAGTAATGTGGGTAGTGGAAGGAGAAGTAATAGTTTGCAAGTGTAGTGTGGGAGAAGGGAGGGATTAGTTATGCTTTTTGTGGAGAACAGGAAGGGAAGTAGGGTGCAGAGTGGGTGTTAATGGTAGGTATAAAGGAAATGATATGGTGGGTGGAAATGGGGGTCGGTGAGGAGCGAAGTGAGCCCAAGCGTAGTGCGGGCGAATGGAGCGGGGCTACACCCAAGGAGTGAGAAGGCTCAAAAAAAATCAGTAGCTGTTTGTCTATTAACAAGTGTTGCTAGCAAGCTCTTTAAGGATGAGTAGAGCTAAGGGAATTGGGACTGAACTAAAATTTTGTTTTTTTCTGCAAAAGCTTATTTGAGTCATAAAATAAAATTTCAGTTTATTATAAATAAACCTGCATGGACATCATCTTTACTTGTAGTCATGTGGTAATGTAGTATAGCACATGCCTTTGTATGTAGACTGCACACTAAATTATCAACAACAAAGAGGAAGCAAGTACTGGGCTAAAGGTAGAGTCACAATGGGTGATAATTCACAGTAATGTTTTTTCTTTTTGCTTTCATTTACTTTAATGTATAAATGACGACGCAGCAATATTTACTTAAGTATTCATTTCACACTTCTTAGTAAACAGCTTTAGGTACTTGAGATAAAATTATAAATATTTATGCAGTAATACAGAAATGGTACCTTAGACAAAGCAAAGCACATTCCATTAGCTAGGGATATACACATACACACATAACAGGTTTAGGACTAATTCATTACAAAATAAAGTAATTTCCGAGTTGAAGTGTCATTCAGTGTGTTAATGTGCATCACCTTGAACTGACACATTTAACAGTGAACTGAAGTGTCTCTAGGAACCCTTGTGCAGAAATCCTTCAATACATTTGGGAGACATTTAGGGAACTTGTCCAAGGGGTTATGAGGTCATGTAAGGCAAATCTGTGTGTTTGTAGTAAGAGATCACGTACCATAACATACATAAGCAATGACACTCATGCATCTGTATTTCTGTACTATTCGATTTCAAACATAAAATTTTCATTAAATTCATGCAATCATTTTTTACAAGATTGATACTGGTAAACCATAGGGTACTTACGTATTATCGCAACCAGATTTTCACGATAATACTGGTTGCTTCCAGATGTGTAAACTTTACCAATACTGACTTGAAAATGTCACATTAACTGTTTTCTTTCACACTGAAATTTTTTTTGAGGCAGGATTATCGATTAAACATGGAAAAAAAGTAATGTTTAACCACATGCTGGCCTGAAAACGAGTATGGGAATTAGCGTACGTTGTTACTTTACGTCTTTACTTACAACAGATAAATTTGGCTTACATTCAGGAAGATGCGACTACAATTGCTGACAACTTTCTCTCCAGACACAGAAACAGTACAACAGCAAATGAGAAATCCACATCCTTTTCAGCCGTAATCATTGAAACACAATCTCTGTTTGTCCGAGGATAGCACTATCACAATTACAAGTAGCCAAAGCACCACTGTCAACTTCTCACATACCAAACTACCCTACATGTCAGCATAATGCAATATCATCAGTTTGGCAAATCTTTTACTGTTATTGCAAGTTTCTATTCTTAAAAAAGAAAAAAAAGTTTTCCTCCTTTCAATTCTGTTTGCAAATTTTGATAAATAGTCTACCAAAAAGCATTTCTCCAGGTCTCCCTGTGTTTTTCTTTTCAGCATTCCACCTTGATAAGAGAAAAGCACTCCTTTCGACAGTAACATACACAGCAGCCCAGGAAATTAAACTGTGCATGTGTAAAGCACGCAAAACAAGAAGAAGACTTTCACAGTTGTTTTATCTTCCTGAATGTAAGGTAAACCTATTTGTTGTAAGTAAAGATGTAAAATAACAAGTGGCACTAATTACCACACTCGTTTTCATGCCAGCATTCATATTACTGCAACCGCGAAAATCTGGTTGTGCTAAGACATAAGTACTAACCATAGCTCTTAACCTCTTAGCACAAAAAATCTGGACAAAGCCAAAAATAATGGGGGACAAAGCCTCAAAAATAAGGGCAAAATTTAAATACTGCTGTTATAAACTTAGAAAGTTGTTAGAATAAAAAGTCTTGTGTTACCACACATTTTCTGAAGGATATAAAGTCTGGAACTCAAATGAATGTAATTATTTAGTGAATTCAGTCCTCACTGATTTGTCACACAAAAAAAATTTTTTTATGAAGAACAGACCAAAAATACGAGGCAAAAATCTGGACTTTCTGTAAAAATCTCTACAGTTGAGAGGTATGTGTAAACAGTTCATAGCTTAACTACTGAAAGCATGACAAAGAGACATTTCCAACCATTTCTGGCCTGCAGTGTACTTTATCAGGGCTTGCTCAGTATTTATTTATTTGTTTAATATCTGTTTAATATTTGTTAACTGGATAGGGGGGCTGGAAAAATACCCCTTTCCACTACTACCTGGGTCATGTGGCAAGGGTAGCAATTGGTACAACAAAGCAGACAAATTACAAACCTTTAACATGACAGCAAACAGTAAAGCAATTTTAGAAAGGAAAAGTCAAATCACATTTCATATCTAAAACAGTATCTTACAATTCTTTCTTCTTTTCTTTCTTTTTTTTAGTAGCTTACAATTGTTATGCTGGAAAACATGTTAAACACAAAATATTCAGATACAAGATATAATATTTATTTAGAAAACAATATGGAAAAAATGAAAAAATGAATTCTTTTATGCAGAATAATTTTTCATTCAGGTGAACCCTTGCTGTTTTACTAGTTAGTCATATATTGTGAATTGTTTACTTATTTATTTGCTGAGTTAGACCCATTGGGCCAGTGTCCTCTTTTTAAAGAAGACTCGAGGTCAAAATCATACTCACTAGATGAAATTTGACTAGGGCACCAGACAACTTCCCTACTCTTTTTTCAATAAGTGACATGGAATCTTCTACACCCCCCCCCCCCCGAGCTGTGACCAACTCATGGAGATAGAACCTTAGTTTAATGTCTCATCCAAAAATGGCACACTTAGAAGTGCAGCAACTCCAGTTATGCTACACTGCAGTGTCAGTACTGGAAAATAAATCAAAGTACATGGTATGGGGAGTACAGCCCACAACCTTCTGATCTTCCAGGATTCCAAAAGGCAAGTATCCTACCTGTTGAGGCATTGACATTGATATTGGATACTCTTTTAAGCTAGCCGACGTTCCTAAAACAGTTGCATTTATTCTCGTGAGACAAATGCGATTTCAGCTTTTATTTTATTTTTTAAGAGTATCATATTGCCTAATTCAGCGATAGCCTCTCCAAGCTGCTGTGGCTAGTTTGTTTGAGGACCTCTCAGAGTTAGCTAGAGTGAAAAATGTTTGGTTTAGTTTGAGTCTTGAGCTAGAACAAAAATAATAAGTAATCTCTTTAATGAAAGAAGTGGTAAGCAATGTCTATCACTAAGTAATTTAAAAGTAAGAGTGTAAATTAAATACAAAGCCCTGGCTATAACAACTAATCAGTTTGCCATTTGTATGGACAGGTGGTGATCTTCTGAGGCCTTAGTCAGATGTATTGCCAATCATAGCCCCACTGTCTTGCTACTATTTGTAACAGGGCAGTGTTGTGGCAAGACAGATGGGATATGACTGGCAATGTATACTCAGTTCTTGGAATCAAATGTTGATGGCAATAGCCTTCCGTGCTTAAAGTATGAGTAAGTGTGAAATACTGTATTCTGCGTTTTGTTGCTGTAAATCTCTGGATGTAGTATGCTCAACATTGTTAGTAAAGAAAATAAGTATTTTTGATGTCTAGCATAGGTAATTGGCATCCTTGCCAGATCAGAAATACTTGTAGCTAACCATCATGGTGGTTTTCTAGCTGAAAAGAGAAACTGCTCTTGGGGAAAAATGGACAGCTAACTGTTCAGAGACTCCTTATTGGTCTAGTGGCAGTGACAACTGCTCAGAGTCTTGAGGGGTGTCCTGGGTTCAATCCCTAGACAAGTGTCATTTTTTCCTTTCCTGTTCATAGGTGCACATGTTGCTACTAAGCTAATGACAACTAGGGCCTTTATAAACCTAGCCACGCACCTCAAACCATATGAGTCCTGAGTATCATTGGCATTTATATGGGGGGACATATTAGTAGGGAAGTAACTAAGGATTTGTGTGTGTGTGTGTGTGGGGGGTGTTAGTTACACTTGTTGGTGTCTGTTGACTTGTTAATACAATACTAGGTTCATAGTTGCTCTGTATTAAATACTTGGAGCTGAGAGTCCAGCTAATCTTTTCGAATTTTAAAGCAACCAAACACTCTGATGGTAGATTTGTCTGTGTTTGTAATCATTTTATTAGTGGCAATTCAGTTCCAAGTTAATGAAAAACAGGTTTACAGTGCTGCACTCAGATCATGTATAGACCTTTGATCAGATGTTAATACAACATCATCAGCACACATAAGATTTAGATGTGGCAAACCCCAGGGTAGAGTGTTAATGTACAAGGAAAATAGAAGAGGTCCTATGACTGAGCATTGTGGTACTCTGACTCTGAGAATGAATGTCATCCGGCAATCATGAAAGATCTGTTATGCAAGTTATTGATGAACCATGGAGTCACCTCTGGAGAAAAGACATACCCCAGGATTCAGCAAGCTCTGCACAGTGAGCAGGAATAGTGCAAGAGCTGATGGAGGCAATATGGCCACCGAGAGATCCAAGAACAAGCTCCTGGGACGTGCACAAGAGCTCCTGCACTATTCCTGCACAGACACAGCTCCTGTATGCTAATTCCACCATTTGCAGGTGAAAACTATGCAAATGAGGTGAATTAACAATCCAGGAACTAGGCAGTCGTCCATGCAGGATTAGTGTAACCTGCAGAAATGTACTCGGTTAGTAACCGAGTACATTTCTGCAAACTACAAAACGGAGCCATAACAGTACCAAATAAAAGGTGTATATAATGTGGAAGGCATGCCAATGGCCAAATATATGGCCACTGGCATGGAAAATAGTGTCAAAAATAACTTTTTTTTGCTGATTTCAGCCGTTTAAGCGTAGGGCAGTAGCACACAAATGGGATCAGCCTGAATAAAAAAAAAAAAAAAACTTGAAAAAAGCATTCTAGCCAAAATCACAATTATGCCATTATACACAATGGCAGGCAGAAGACAACATGGCCACTGAATAGTGGTTGCTAAGGGGAAAGGCTCAGTGTTAGACTTGTAACTATGCATTAGCAGTCAGTTCTATGCAAATGAGGGGAATGATACTGAATCACAGATTTCCCCTCATTGCTAGCGAGCAACCAACCGTGTAAGTGCAGGAATACCATGGTGCAAGCCTAAGAGTTAGCTGATATCTTTGGGGGGGGTGTCAGACATACTGTAAGCTTATTGGAGCTCTGTGGCTCGGGTTTGCCATTAGTGTAGCAGAGTTAAGGAAGGGGGTGTGTCTGAAACTGGCTAGCAGTATTTACATTGCCTAAATGGGTGTGTGCGCTGCACACCGGGTTTTAAACCAAAAAAAAAAAAAAAACCAGGAAATAGCAGCTCCATTCACATCTGAGCAATGGTTTGCTCAGTGCACCTCGGGGCTTAATCAGGAAGGCAATGGGAAGGAAAAACAGCAGTAGGAAGGCAATCAAGGGGAACTAACATAGCTGGCAGGTGAAATGTATCAGAATCAGCCAATTACACAGGCAGCAGCCCAGCCCAGCACACAACTGTAAACTATGCAAACACCTTTCCCTCTGTTTTTTCCCACAAACTCTACACCACTGATATACACAAATGGGGAAATTTTACCTAACAAAACCAACAAAATGATAGGAGCTGCTCTCATAAATCAACATGTGGAAGAGGCTGAGGATGGTGAGGATGAGAATGTTGATGACCAACCCACAGTGAGGAGAAGGAGAAGAGTGTACAGACCCTGGGTAACCTACCAGGGGATACATGAGCTGGAGATAGTAGAGTGCTATAGGGTGGACAGGGACCTCCTACAGAAAATTGTTAAGCTGTGCCGGCCATTCCTCATACACAGAACCAACAGAAGGGAACCCATCCCAGTGGATACCAAGATATGTGTAGGCTTAAGAATACTAGCCACAGGTACCTTCCAAAGACCAACTGGGGATCGACACAATACCCCACTCGGGTATTGTAGAAAAACTTACCAGCTTAAATGTAAACCCATATGTCACAAGATGGGTTGCAAACTGGCTTAAGGACAGAACCCACAGGGTTAGAGTTGCTGGTGCTATGTCAGACTCCAAGCCGGTCACAAGTGGTGTCTCACAGGGCTCGGTCCTTGGCCCCCTATTGTTCGGCATCTACTTCTCAGAAGTACAGGCCAACATGGGAGGACTTTGGCTGACAAAGTTTGCAGACGACTGCAAACTGGGCGCCATAGTGGAAAGTGCATCGGACACGGATATCCTTCAGAAGGGACTCACGGAAACAGATAGCTGGTGCCAGAGCCATGGCCTGAAGTTAAACGCCAAAAAATGTATAGTCATACCCTTCGGGAAAAACAAGGTAACCCCAAGCTACCATATAGGTGGCAATCCACTAAGCACAGAAGAGGTTATCAGGGACCTGGGGACCCAGGTTGACAGTGGCCTTTCTTTTGACACTCACATTGCTAAAGTGGTTAGAAAGACCTTCTACATTGCCCACCTGATCATGAAGGGATTCACATCCAGATCTAGTGAGGTCATTGTTCCCCTGTACTCTTCACTTATCAGACCAATGATCGAGTACAATGCCCCATTTGGGATGTATCTCACCCGACATCTGCAGCAATTGGAGAGACCCCAAAAGTTCCTCACCAATAGGATAAAGGGACTCCAAAATCTGTCATATGCTGCCAGATTGAAGAAACTCCAGCTCTAATCAGTTGCATACCATCTGCTCAGAGGTGACATGTGCCTGACATACAAGGCCATGTCCAACCCGGAATTAATGGACATGCTCCACCTCAAAAAATCCAAATCCACCAAAACCACTAGAGCAAGCGACTTAAACCTTAGCACGGATATAAATAGGATGTGCTGGAGGGATAGATTTATCACTCAGAGACTCCCTATGCTGTGGAATAAAATCCAGATCCATGTGAGGCAGAGCACCTCGCTGGCTCTGTTCAAGAGAAATCTTGACCTGTGGATGGGAGATCGTAGGTTTATCCCGGGAATCATCTCTGTGTCACTGCTGGACAGAGGCACAACAAACTAATGGGCACAGTATTTTTTCATATAAGGGGTGGCGTAAGCCACAAAAATTTGGGCTAGGCTTATAAATGCCTTAGGGCAGATAGCCTAGTATAAACCTATGAACCTATATCATGGGGATCTCACAGGCATCAGCATCCAGGGTACTCCATCAGTTCCTGGATGCCATGTCAGCACATGCTGGTGAGCACATATATTTCCACAACACCCGTGAGGCATTGACTAGCAATATGCCTCTCTTCCACTAAATAGCAGAATACCCTGAGGTAGTGGGTGCTATAGACCGCACACACATACACATCAAAGCACCACCTGGTGAGTGGGGTAGGGTCTACATAAACTGCAAGGGCTTCCCCCATCAGCTGCCAGGTCATATGTGATGCCCAGAGCATTATAATGAATGTGAGTGCTGGCAGCCCTGGAAGCTATCACGACTCCCACATCTGGCATATGACAGAGCTGTACCAGAGATTTGATAGTAGGCACATACCATATGGCCACCTAGTGGGGGATGCTGGTTATGCACTGGAGCCATGGCTGATAACACACATCAGAAATGCACACACACCCGAACAAGAACTCCATAATGAGGCACACACACAAACCAGAATCATAATAGAGCATGTGTTTGGGATGCTCAAGTCACAGTTCCATTGCCTGGACATATCTGGTGGAGCCTTGCAGTACTCTCCAGCTACATGTACTCAAATTGTCATTGTATGTGCCATGCTACACAATATTATCCTGCAGAAACAGTTGCATCAGGAACAGCAGGGGGCAGGGCCACACAGCTCCCCACCATTGCCAAGGCCAACACAGGCACAGACTGACTCAGAGGAGGAACAACCTGAGCCTGCCCCTGTAGGCAGAAGGAGGCGTTCCCAGTATGTGCAAGCCTTGGCAAAGAGGCAACGCATAGCACATACACTGACACGGTAGGAACCCAGGGAATGACACCTCTCTCTGACTCGCACATAGAGTAAAAGGGATGCCAAACATGACACTACCTGTGCTTAACCATGTATAGGGAGTGTACTCTGTGCATCCGACATAGTCAGCCCTCCAGCACCATCCTCAATACTGGCACAGCCACAAGGTAAGTCAGTCTCCCTATCAGTTGCTGAATGGAGTAGTATATTCTGCTACTTGTATCTATGGTAAGGATGTGAGCATGCAAGGGAATCGGGTGGCTGAATGGGATGGCAGGAGATAGTAGACACCTATATGGGCAGCATGAAATCCATAACAAATACTGGTGTCAACATAGTAGGCAGTACTACACAAGGTTACAAATTCTACTGCAGGACATGTGGTGGGCCAAATGTGTGTCCATAGGACTCACACATGCATGTCAGTGAGGCTCACATACCCAACAACAGTTTCAGCCAGCAGGACAGGTGCAGATGACCACAAAGAAAGGCTGTGCTAAGGCCTGCGATTGATGACAATGGAGAACAGCCCCCCTCCAGACCTACACAGACAGACTACAACAGGTCAGGCAGTTAGATGTTAGTTCTGAAGGGTAAGATGTCTGAAACTGAAATGTAGGTCAGTAAAACCTAAGATCTGTACTACACTGATATGCCTCTAGTCTGCATGATAGGTCAGAATACAGAATGAAATGAAAGTCAACAGAGTACCTGAAATACCAGTACAGTCATAACAAATGTTTACAGTTGTCAGGTGTGACCCCCCCCACAATCCTACGTAGAAATGTACTAACATGTACGTGTGGGTATAATAACAGTGGAGCACAGATTACCTAAGCTGTCCAAATTAGCAGGATAGATTGTTGCAAGTGTACAATATGCAGGGCTCTGTGTGTTAGGTTGTTGTGTGTTGTATATTGTGTGAAAGTGGTCGGCATGCAGGCATGGAGAGTTGCGTCCCGGTGGCCTATGGCCAGTACTGTTGATGACAGGGCCAAGTTCTAACAACTGCAGTGCCAAACACAGTGCATCCCAGCAAGACCCAATCAAGCAGTAATCCATACTAATTGTTCGGATGTAATATCTGTCACCATCTGAAAGATGGACATGGCATGAATGTGGACCTAGACATACACACAGTACAGAGAGTGTATAAAATGTTACTGTCAAATGGGAACACCTTTGGAATTGTACATACAGGTTAGCAGCACATTACTTGTCTGTGTAGTATGGAATACTGATGTAGTCTGGCCAAACAATGGCAGACCACAAAAGGCACAGTTATGAAGTAATGAGAAACCGCTGATGTTCCTGCATAAGACAGCATAATGGGAATGCCCCACGTATAGCTGTATGTCAGCTGCAAGAAGCTTTCATAGCACACATGGACTCAGCTCACCCCGTCAGCCACAGGTTCATCACAGGTCATATCCCTGCTGTTGGGAATGAGTACAATATGACCCCACTTCTGTATGAGAATACCCACAGAATGCAGCATGATGAAGAGGTGTCCCATGCAGGTGTGTCCCTAGCTGTAAGCAACACCCTGCCAGCATCCACACCAATGGATTAATAAGGACAGAAACTACTGGTTTTAACACTTTGCGCACTTACCCTGTCACCCCAGGGGAATCCAGTGGCTTTCAGCCTGGGACTGTAGGAGTGACAGAATGCACTGACCTGCAACAGATGTCCTGAATCACTACAAAATGCCCTGCAGTCCACTGTCAAAGGCCTGTGTCTCACCTGTACTGCTAATGTATGTTATCTCATGGAGTCCCAAATAATGACATAACACAGTCCACAGAACATAAATGCAAGGCCATATCGACAAATCCCAGTAGCATATCCACCATGTCCTAGTGCATGAACTGTGTACCAAACCCTAAATACTGCTGGGATGAAGTGATAACTATAGGGATACATATCAGATATCGCTCACATAATGTTAGGAAGAGGATAGAATAACAGAGGGGGGTAGAAGCATGGATACCATGGAGTGTGTGAAGTCTGAAACTCTAGTGTGTGTCCATACTATCCCTGCTTGCAAACCCAGGAATGGGTGGCTACAAACCTTCTCGTAAACCACAATGTGAAGAGGAAATGACCAGCTATATGAGCCCTGCCTCTGGTTAACCTGTGTGAATCTGTACAGCTGAGAGGTATGGCCACAGCAGGATATGGCCATTCTGTCACGTTGATAGATGTACAAGCATGGGATCCTCAGCCACCACAGTACCAAGGTGCTGGACCATTTACACAGACCTATCAGTAAGTGTCTGCAGCTCCTACTCCAGAATGGCATGATTGTGCAAGAATATGTAGGCTGCAGATCATAATACTGGACACAGCTTCATTCATCTTGTATTCCCCAGGAAATGGCTGCAAACAAATAAGTATATCTATCAGTAGTTGATGACATAATACATCACAGTGTAAAACAGGGTTGGGAGGGTGGCCTAATGGTTAAGGTGTTTGCCTTACAAACACAAGGTGCAGGGTTTGAGTCTCACAAGGGATAATTGGCTAGGTTTACAATGGCTCACAAGAGCAGTTAGCCTAGTACTAACCTATGACCCTATGACCCTATGAACAGTACATATGTCTGAATATCTCTGCTAACACCAAAACCATGTAGCAGAAGCAGCGCAGACACAATTAGTTACAGTATCCCACTATCATTTGCCCATTGTGACACCATATTGTCAACCTATCTACAGATATCCTGCAGAAACAGGTTGCTAGCTGTAGGTGTAGAACACAAATGCCTGCACTGGAGTACAACCTACTTGGAATGGATTCACACATTCAATACAGAAGGTTATACTGGGCATGCTCCCACACTTACAGAAATGAAGCCGATGTCTGACAACAAAATACAGAAGGGTCATATTGAGCACGCTCCCACACTTAACAGAAATGAAGCCCATGTCTGGCAACAACAGTGGACTACACATATCTGTCAGTCACAGATGTATGTGCACACACACACCTCATTGCACACCAGTCATGCTTTGCATACACATCGGATAGGAATACACACATATATCCAAGGACAACACACTATAATAGGTCAAACCTACACAAACAGAGATGTGGGGAAGACAGAGACAGACAGTGACAAAGAGCTTCCCATCATGAGGCCTGTCCCACCCACCACACATCCAATTTGCCAATATCACATGATGTACCATTGTCTATCACTGTAGACATTTGCTTCTGGTAGCCGTCAGCAGTATAGTGTCTGTGGAGCTTGTGATAACTGTGTAACATGAAAGTACAAGTTATTATTCATCTAGCAGTCATATACACAGTCCTGTCAAATGTAAAGTTGTGTGTGACTGAGTGTTGTGTGTGTGTTTCCAGAGGAATGGATTATGGCCCATTCACACACACTACACTCCCCATTGCCCTAGTTTAGCTAGTCTGCTGATCTCAGTCACCTTGAAATACCCCTTTGGAGAAGTATCATCCCTGTCAGCTCTGTGGCGTGTGCAATAACTGTTTAATGCTATAATGCAATGTACTAGTTAGGTAGGAGTTCTAATCCCAGACATGACAACTGTGAAACTGTGTTTGTGTGTGTACGGATCAATGATTTTGAGGCCATTCATAGACACAGACAGTACACCTCCCACTGACCTACTTTAGCAAGGCTGCTGATGTCACTCACCTTGAAATACACCTTTGGAAAAGAACTAACTCTATAAGCTCTGTGGTGTGTGCGATAACTGTGTAATGCTATAGTGTGATGTACTAGTTAGGTAGGAGTTCTAAACCCAGACATGGAAACTGTGTGTGTGTGTGTGTGTGTGTGTGTGTGTGTGTGTGTGTGTGTGTGTGTGTGTGTGTGTAGAGTGAGCAATGTTTTTAAGGCCATTCGTAGACACTACACCCCCCCATTGCCCTACATTAGCAAGGCTGCTGATGTCATTCACCTTGAAATACACCTTTGGTAAGAGCTAACCATGTAAGCTCCGTGGTGTGTATGATACCTGTGTAATGCTATAGTATAATGTACTAGTTGGACAGGAGTTTTAATCCCAGACATGGCAACTGTGAAACTTTCTGTGTGTGTAGGGAGCAATGATTTTGAGGCCATTCATGGACACTATACCTCCCATTGTCCTACTTTAGCAAGGCAGCTGATGTCATTCACCTTGAAATACACCTTTGAAGAAGGGCTAGCCCTATAAGCTCCATGGCGCATGTGATAACTGCTAGGTAGAAGTTCTAATCCCAGACATGGCAACTCTGAAACTTTGTGTGTGTGTGTGTGTGTGTGTGTGTGTGTGTGTGTGTGTGTGTGTGTGTGTGTGTGTGTGTGTGTGTGTGTGTGTGTGTGTGTGTGTGTGTGTGTGTGTGTGTGTGCAGAGAGCAATGATTTTGATGCCATTTATAGGTTCATAGGTTCATAGGTAGGTACTAGGCTATCTCCCCAAGGCATTTATAAGCCTAGCCAGAATGTGTTGGCTTTTGCCACCCCCTTAGATTAGTTCCCTGTGCCTCTGTCCAGCAGAGCCACTGAAGTGATCCCCGAGGTAAACTTTCTGTTTCCATTCCACTCATCAAGATTTCTTTTGAAGAGTGTTAGCGAGGAGCTCTGCCTAATGTAGATTGGGATCTTGTTCCAAAGCATGGGAATTCCCTGGGACAGGAATCTATCCCTCCAGCATGTCCTATTTATTGTTGTGGTGAGGTTTAGATCCCTAGAGTGTGTAGCTTGCGGGGATAAGATTTTCTTTAGGTGGAGCATGTCCATCAATTCTGGGTTGGACATGACCTTGTATGTCAGGCAGAGATCACCTCCGAGTAGGCGGTATGCAACCGAGTACAGCTGTAATTATTTCAGTTGAGCTGCATAGGGCATCTGTTTGAAGCCAGTGATCCTCTTGGTGAGGTACTTCTTTGGTCTTTCCAGCTGTTGCAGGTGTCTTGTAAGATACATCCCAAATGTGGCATTGTACTCTATGATGGGTCTGATGAGTGATCAGTAGAGGGGCAAAATGACCTCTTTTGATTTGGATGCGAACCCTTTTGTGATTAGGTGGGCCATATAGAAGGATTTTCTAACCACTTTGGCAATGTGATTATCAAAGGTGAGATTACTATCTACTTGGGTCCCCAGATCCCTTATTACGTCTCCCATATTTAGGGGACTACCACCTATGTGGTAGTTTGTGGGTACTTCATTTTTTCCAAAGGGGATGACTATGCTCTTTTTGGCATTTAGCTTGAGGCCATGATTTTGACACCAGGTATCCGTCTCAGTGAGACCCTTTTGGAGGATGTCTGTGTCAGCCGGAGAGTCAATTATAGCTCCTAGTTTGCAGTCGTCTGCGAACTTGGTCAGCCATAGTCCTCCTGTGCTTGCCTGTACCTTTGAGAAGTATATGCTGAACAGGAGGGGTCCTAGGACTGAGTCCTGGGGAACTCCACTTGTAACCAATTTAGAGTCAGACCTAGCTCCTGCAACTCTCACCATGTGGGTTCTGTCCGTGAGCCAGTTGGCAACCCATCTTGTGATGTGTAGGGGTTTATGTTCAGGCTGGTGAGCTTGTCTATAATACCAGAATGGGGAATGGTGTTGAAGGCCTTTGCGAGGTCTAGGTAGGCTGTGCGTACCACCTTTCCCTCATCTATAGTCTTGGTAACTGTCTCAAAGAAGTCCATCAGGTTTAGGAGGCATGATCTGCCCTTAACAAAGCCGAACTGGGTAGGGTCCAGTGTTTGGAGGTTCCCAATGTCTCTGTTAATGAGTTCCATGATGATGCGCTCCATAGCCTTGCAGACCAAGCTAATCAGGCTTATAGGGTGATAGTTCCCAGGGTCTGTTGCAGCTCCACATTTGTGGAGCAGAATAACCGCTGCTGTGCACCACTTTATGGGTACATAGCCTGTGGAGAGGCTGAGTTTGAACAGTGTGTTTAGGTGAGGAGTTACTTTGTCTTTGAGCTCGTGTGGGATGCAGCCTGGGACACCATCCGGTACCACTGATGCTGTGTTTTTGGCTTTGGAGAGGGCTGTTTTAACCTGAGTGTCTGTGATTTCAGGGACTCTACATTCTTCTGGTATTGTTATGGGCCCTCTTGGGGGTGAAGTTTGCGATAAACCTGTCTGCCAGGATGTTGGCTATATCGGTCGTTTCAGTGTATTTTGTGCCATTCTGCACTAACTCTGAGCAGATCTGAGCATTGCCACTTAGATGCTTGACATAGCTAAAGAATGCCTTGTGGTTATCTTTGGAGTCCTTGGCAATTTTTCTTTCAAAGCTCTCATTGGATGATTTTATGAGGGATCATAGTTTTGTGCTGATACTGATCAGGGATGTCTTCCCTGCTTGGGATTTTACTCTTTTCTGTACTAGTTTGCTCCTTCTATTGCATAGCTTGTTTATGGCAGGAGTCCACCAGACTGGTTTCCTTTTCTTGGAGGAGTGAGTCTTGGTTTTGCTTGGGATGGCATGATCCATGCATTTTTGTAGGTGCCCGTAGAATGCATTAGCAAAGAATTTTGCAGCTTGGACTGCATTATCCTTCAGCATGGGAGCTTTGAAACTTTCCACCTCGGTCTTAAGTAACTTGAAGTTTGCTTTTGAAAAGTTTTTCACTGTGTTTTTTTTTGTCCGGGGGTGGGGGCGGAATGTGGATATCCAAAGTGATTTGTTTATGGTCAGATCTAATCAGTGAGGGGTTGACCTCCGGTGTGGAACACCGGTCGCCCATGTTGGTGATGACCAGGTCCAATATGTTGTCACCTCTGGTGGGAGTGTTGACCAGTTGAACCAGGGCATTTGAGTTTATAAATTCTAGGAAATGTTGGGCAAGGGAGTTAGTACTTGAGTAGTTCTCCCAATTAATGTTTGGATAATTGAAATCACCCAATATTAGGGTGTTTGGTAGGACCTTTATGTTTCCCAGTGTTTCTAGGAATGCGGAATGGGGGTCCTGGGATATGGTGGGTAATCTGTAGCAAGCTACAATTTGAATTGCAGTTTTGCCCCATTGTTAGTTGCACGTGGATGATCTCTGAAGCATCATGCTGTGCCACTAACCTGGATGTGTAGGTATCCTTGATGAATATAGATACGCCCCTGCCTTTTGCATTTCGGTTTGGGTTCTGTGGCTGAAATCTATGGTATGAGTTGTAGCCTGGTAGTGCTGGGGTGCTCTCTGGAGCCTTAAACCAGGTTTCTGTTACTGCACATATATCGATTTTCTCCATAGTGAGGAGTGCCTCGAGTGCGTGCATTTTGAGGTTCAGACTTCTGGCATTGAGTAGCACTACCCTCAGTTTTTTGTTACTTGTGCTATTTACAGCGGTGGGTTTGTCTTTTGAGCCTTGCCTAAAAAAGGCACTATGGGGGTGGCAAGAGCCTTGGCCAGTTTTCGAAGGCCTAAGGGTGACAGGTGCAAGCCGTCTCTAGCGAAGCAGTGTGGCTTGTCGAGCATGTCATCCCAGGCGGACAGACACCATCATGGACAATGACAGAGTCATATTTGTACTTGTTCTGTAGTGACCTTACTGCTTGTGTTATGTGGCGGATCCTGGCACCTGACAGGCAGTTAACAGTAACCTTCTCCTTATTCAGCTTAGTGAGTGGGACATCAGTGTGCCTGACTATAGAGTCACCTATTACTAGTATGTTGGGTATGTTATTTTGCCTTAAAGGCTGTGATTGCATGGCACACTGGTTTTGTGAAGTACGTGTTTCATGGTTTGTGTTGGGGCTGGAGGTTGCTTGGATGTTTGCTTTGGAGGTCTCTGTTGGTTTTGCAGATTTTTATTTAGAGCCTCTGAGTATGTTTTCATGTATTTATGTGTGTTTTTTCCCAGTGCTGCTTTAATGGGTTTATGTGAGACTGGTGGTGTGATGCAAGTATTTCCCTTCTCCTCTTGACTGTCTGATCCAGTCCTTGAGAGAGCTTAGCCTCCAGTTTGGCTGTATAATTGCATCACTCGCATGTATTAGTGTTTGGTGGTAGGAGGAGCGGGTTGTCTGTGTACATGAGGCAGTTGTAACATTGCCTCAAAATGCCCAGATTCACCAGTTGGACTGGAGAGTACACCAAAACTGCCCTTTGGACATGCCTGGATAGGTACAGTGAACTGTTTTACTGGATGGCTGGTAAGGTTGAATAGAGAGCCTTGTCCTTCTGTACAGTACAGGAGGGTCTAGTGCTAGGGTTTATAAGTGCTTGCTATAAGTTTTGAGTAAGTGCCAGGCTGAGAAATGAGTGGCTTCAGTGCTTAAGTTGAAAGTTTGTCTAGTTCCAAGGGAAAAATTGATGAGGAGACTTTGTGGAGCCTCAAATAGTTTTACCCTAGCTAACCAGCGCTGCCCGGCGTGCAAAACTGGGCAAATACAGTATTTATAGCAGGGAAATGAAAGAGATAGAAATTAGCCCAAAATGGCCAATAAACTGCTAAGTTCTGGGTTGAGACCACTCCTCCCGGGACAGACAGGCTGCTCAAAGCTCCCCTCTCTCACAGGTGAACAGGGAACTTCCTTCTATCCAAGTAAGGTATGGGCAAGCACAGAGATTTGTAACACAGCCCTGAATATATATATATATATATATATATATATATATATATATATATATATATATATATATATACATACACACACACATATATATATATATATATATATATATATATATATATATATATATATATATGCATATATATATATATATATTAGAAAATAAAGCAGATACACTCAAAAACACTTTAACTGCACAGAAAAGGATACTTATTGTTATATATCGCAGATCAGAGTTGTAGTCAATGCCACTAGTAATAAAGTAGGAAGAAACACAAATACAGTAAAAGCAGATGAATAAAGTACAATTATATATATCTATCTATATATATATATATATATATATATATATATATATATATATATACACAAAACAATAGAAAATGAACAAACTGATTTAAACAAGTTACCCAATTAACCAGAAAAAAGCTCAAAACTGAACCCTGTTCCAGCAGTCTTCAATCAGACAAGTTCTAACTGCACACCCCTGCTTACTAGGGTGCAGAGGAAACTTCTCCAAAAAAGATGGACTGGATCAGTGCTCAAGTTATACAAACAAAGCTAGATTCAGCAGGCCTGAATTTGGTCTATGCTACAGCAACAAGCCACACCAATTTCAGAAAGAAAAGTTCAAATAATCAGGCACAATAAGCCTGTGACCAGATATTCCCAGCTCAGAAGGGCAGACTCCAGCCTCTCCTCCAACAAGAGTGCAGACCACAAACCTTCTTAATGTAGAATAACTGGCCTGAAGCCCAAGTGCTTAATCCAGAACTAATACACTTTTAGAATAGCAGACATTGGGCCTTCAATCAGCAATTCCCAGCTTAGAAGGATGTAAGCTACCTGTCCTGCCACAACAGTGCAGACCACAAACCTTCTTAATGTAAAACAGCCTGTATGAAGCCCAAGTGCTTAAACCAAAAGATGTAGAATAACAGTTACATTTGAATTAGGCTACTACCAAGCAGTAATAAATGCAGCAGACTAAATAAAATTGAATACTTTTAAGAAAAGCAAAATAAAGTAGGAGGAAAGACAAATACAGTAAAAGCAAATGAACATTTTTTGGGCCTTCTCAAATCTACTCTCTGTATTAAGTAGAGTGAACACTAGACTCAGAATATGATCTCACTGTACTTGGCTAAGTGAGCAAATGAGATGGACCCAGGAGGAGTGTTCTAATACAGACTTACAGGAGGAGTGGGCAATTCCAGAGCCAGCAACACTAATACCAACACAAGAACAGGGAGGAAGTGTGGGAAATTAACTGCAGAGAGACACAGAGGACACTGTTCAGAAACACACAATTAGGAAACAGAAAAAATGAAAATACAGTACTTTTAAAACTGCAAGTTTGTACTTAGAATATTAAATGCACTACTGCAAGTTTCACTTAGCTTCAGCTTCTAATGCAGATGTTTGTAGCCAAGCAAGTCTCTCAGGAGTTGAGCATAAAATGATTTCTCAAACTTTGTGGCTAGCACTTAAAGTACAGAGGAATCCCTCTAGGCTATTAAATATCAGATAACAAAGAAGTGATAACACCACCCCCTCTATAGCAAACAGACACAGAGCACACTGTTCAGAAATACACAATTAGGAAACAGAAAAAAATGAAAATACAGTACTTTTAAAACTGCAGGTTTTTACTTAACAGAATATTAAATACACCACTGCAAGTTTCACGCAGATGTTTGTAGCCAAGCAAGTCTCTCACTTCCCATTGCCCTAGTTTAGCAAAGCTGCTGATGTCATTCACTTTGAAATACACCTTTGGAGAAGTGCTAGCCCTATAAGCTCTGTGGTGAGTTCAATAACTGTGTAATGCTATAGTGTGATGTACTAGGTAGGTAGGAGTTCTACTCCCAAACATGGCAACTATGAAATGTTGTGTGGGAGGGAAGCAATGATTTTGAGGCCATTCATAGACACTACACCTCCCATTGCCCTACTTTAGCAAGGCTGCTGATGTTATTCACCTTGAAATACACCTTTGGATAAGGGCTAGTCCTGTAAGCTCTGTGGCACGTGCAATAACTGTGTAATGCTATAGTGTGATGTAATAGTTAGGTAGGAGTTTTAATCCCAGACATGGCAACTATGAAACTTTGTGTGTATAGGTAGCAATGATTTTGAGGCCATTCATAGACACTACACCTCCTATTGCCCTACTTTAGCAAAGCTGCTGATGTCATTCACCTTGAAATACACCCTTGGAGAAGAGCTAGCCCTATAATCTATGTGGTGCACACGATAACTGCATAATGCTGTAGTGTAACTTACTAGTGAGGTAGGAGTTTTAATCTCAGACATGGCAACTGTGTGTGTTTGTGTGTAGAGATTAATGATTTCTAGGCTATTCACAGTCACAACACATCCCATAGCTCCATTTTACCAAGCCTGCTGATGTCATCCACCATGAAATACACCTTTGGAGAAGGACTAGCCCTGTAATCTGCATGGTGAATGCGATAACTGCATAATGCTATAATATAACTTACTAGTTAGGTAGGCGTTCTAATCCCAGATATGTTGTGTGTGTGTAGAGTTTAATGATTTAGAGGCCAGTCATGGTCACAACACCTCCCATTGCCCTACTTTACCAAGCCTGCTGATGTCATTCTCCTTCAAATACACCTTTGGACAAAAGTAAACCCTGTAAGGCCCATGCTGCATGCTGTAAGTACAGAACAATGTAGTAGCAGTTGATACACAGATATGGGTTTGAATCTCATGTGTTCATGTGGGTACATATGTATGTGTGTACCTCAGTGATTTTGGCCCCATTTACAGCCAGTGCACATCTCAGAGCCTGACTTTAGCAGTCCTGCAGATAGCATCCACCTTACAAGTACCTGTTGTGAAGCCCAAACTATGTCAGGACAGTGGTGCATGTGGTAAATGAATAGCATAAAGACTGGTAAAGGTTGTGAGATAGTGGTTTGAACCCCACCACTTACAAATGGAAATGCGTGATTAGGATGAAATAATTTTTTTAAACTCTCACCGAATACATCACCCAATGCTAGTATTTACAAGGGCTGGTGATATTCTTCACCATAGAAGTACCTTGGGACAACATTCACCTAATAAGCTTTGTGGTGCATGCGATAAATGTGGTGCACTGTAGTAGCAATACATAGCTAGGTAGGGGTTTGAATCTCAGTACTGGCGGGTGTGTGTGGGTCTGTCATCAGTATCCTGTGTGGAGATTGCTGTGCTTGTGTAATGACAGAAGGCATTGTGGGGTGGGTTTTGCTAAATTATTATACTGAGGACCTACTATATTTCACAATGTCCACCTTACAAGAACAGCAGATGTCAAACAGCAGAGAGGCTGGTGTACACAATCCATAGCCCCACATGTGACATAATGGATTGGTGAACAATGTGGGTAACCCCTGTAGTACTCAGAGAACACTCTCCACCCATGTGTCCTACACAAACACACTTGGCTCTTGCTGTATTAAACCCTTCCTTTCTTACTTTGTCTCTGTCTCACTGTCTCTCTCTCTCTCTCTCTCTCTCTCCCCCCCCTCTCTGGTGGATGTGGAAAAGTACAAGTGTTTTGCATAGACAGCAGCTTGACTATTGTAAGGAATGCTCATGATCAGCTGATGGCCTGTGCATGAATAGCAGTCCCTCACTCGCTAATTGCATGTGGAACAGCTGGGGTATCATTCCGTAGCCAATTGTTTGAAAACCCACTCATGTAACTAAGCACTTCATGTGGGTGAGAGCTCTTTTCCTTCACTGTGAGCAGTACTGCATGTGGATGTTTGACAAACAGCATCACATAGGGTATTTGGAAATACCTTTACAACATACACTGTGGAGATAGGCCAACAAACAGGAGGGGGAAGTTCCAGACATGGGGACAGAATGTAAGTAATGCTGTTCTGCATTTTAAGTAATGTTGGTTTAACAGGGTTTATTTGGATATGGCTATTCTACATGATTTGAAGTCTGGCATGACAGCATTATGTGGGTGAGGAGAGTCTCACCTGCAGGGCTATTTGCAGACTGTCCAGAGTTTGGAATCTTACATGTGTTTTGTTACTCACACATTTCCTATTTGTAGATATGCAGTAGCATACTCTGAGGATTCCAGTCAATACATGCTGACATTCATGTGAGTTACTGACTTCATATCCCTCAAAAGACATTTGACACAAGAAATCCTGGTATACCAGGTAATGTTCAGATTATCACAGTAATATGTCAATACTGGTGCTGTGATTGTGCCTCCGTCTCCCAAGTCTGTTATGTTTTGTTCATATGTCATGCAGTAAGAGGTGCATATCTACAGTACATCATTATTTACTGAAATCATACCTGGTAACAAGTTAGTGAGATATCAGAGTGCTAGACAAGTTATGTATAGTAGGCCTCATATTTCAGTACAGAACCTGGACATTCTGTTGTAGTGTGTACAATACTGAGGTCTGTGTACTTATGGTGATTGTTGACAGAGTGTGTATTGTGCATATGTTACTTGGCTTGTGTACAGACAGTGGTAGATGCCAATGTCCTTGGTTCTGTTCTGTCAGATGTTGCATGCTGCCCCAGGTGATGGTACCCTATCAGTGTACATGCTTGTAGGGCCAGACCACACATGTCCCATACCACAGTCAGGCATCAGACTACATTGTGTATTGGCCGACTATATGTAGAGTTACTGTGTGAGTGGTTCATATGAAGGTGGTATTGTTTACACAGTACATAAACTGTAATATTACTTAGGGTTACCTTAATGAGACTGTGACTGTGTTGGTTGTGGGTATGCACTTTTACACTGGTGTCTGTTACTCCATGCTGTTACATGCCTGCAGTGCCTGCTATATTTGCAAGTACATGTGTATACCCCCATAGGACACTTGGGTCAATGTTGTGGCAGTCTACCTGTAGTTTGCACAGTGCTGTCCGACATGCCTAGCAGATCATTGTGTTTACCTGCTGTGATGTTATGTCCAGATATTTGTCAGATGAACTGTTGCCTGCCCACCATAACTGTTGTGTATGTCCAAAAAAGCAGTGGGATGGTGTAAAGATGTATGTCACTAAGTAGTGTGTAGTATGTGACCTTGGGACCTCTGCTCCTCCGGTTAATATGTGTTAGGACAGACAGGAGTGTGTGAATGCATCCACTGTGTGAGTTTCTCTATTCCAGTATTTTTGTGATATCCCCATTTACATGGCTGTCAACATCCACTTTGTGAGGCGTGGTACACACATCTTGCACTGAGAGGTCAGTGTATACCTCTGCACTGACCAAATTGTGTCAGACTGTTCATGTTTATTGGTCATGTCTCTGCTGTATTCCACAGGATCAGTACTGTGATTAGTGTGGTACTTCACTATGCTGATCTTATGATGTCTGTTGGTCACTGGTGGTGTACCTGTCAATAGCAGAAATGACGTCCCACGTGACATGTCTGTAAACACAACCCCTGTTACTGTAGCAACATTCCAGATTTATACCTACAACACTTACATGACATCCCCTTGCAGTAAGAGGTTGTGACCAGTACAATGTTATGGCCATTTGATATATATATATATATATATATATATTTATGTGTGTGTGTACATGTATATATATATATGTGTGTGTGTGTGTGTGTGTGTGTGTGTGTGTGTGTGTGAGTATATTGTATATATATATATATATATATATATATATATATATATATATATATATATATATACATGCATATCAGAATACACACACACACACACACACATATATATATATATATATATATATATATATATATATATATATATATATATATATATATACACACACATGGATGTATACATATATATGTATACATATCTATATGTATATATATATATATATATATATATATATATATATATATATATATATATTTATCTATACATATGTATATATATATATATATATATATATATATATATATATATAGATAGATAGATAGATAAATATGTACATAGATATATATGCATAGATATCTATACACACACACACACATATATATATATATATATATATATATATATATGTGTGTGTGTGTGTGTGTATACATATATATATATATATATATATATATAGATATATATATATATATATATATATATATATAGGTAAATACGTATGTATATGTGTATGTATATATATATATATATATATATATATATATATATAAATCAATATACACAGATATATAAACATGTATATAAATATATATGTCTATGTACATGTACACATACACATATATCTACATATGTGTGTGTATATATATATATATATATATATATATATATATATATATATATATATATATATATTCATATCCCTCTTATGTGTAGAACTGACTGTTGTATATACCTTCCCAGATGTATCACACCATAGTTATCTGTTATGTGTATAGTTAGATATCACAACATACTTGATTAAACAGTAATATCACTTACACATACTACACAATTGTAGAAGTCAAAGCAGTTGTTCAATACTATTCAGTATGTGGACTGACAGAGATATGTGAAAAAGCACCAGCCATCATCACAGTTGTGATCGTGTAGTGGTTAACTGCTGTGACTGTAGTGAACAGGGTCCTGGGTTCAAGACCTGCAAGGGCTGTTTATTTTGTTGCTAGGCAGAACAAGGGCTGTTGGATACAGAGTGGTTAAGACAGTTTTGAGCAGCTTTAAGCAAGTTTGTGCGACGTTAAGTGCTGCTAACATATGGTTAAATGAATAGGTGCTTACACCGTGTAGGCTTCACCTACCAGTGTGCAAATCTGCTTAGCATTTATATTTAAGCAATGGTTACACCTGTTAAGTATAGCTTAGCCTTGGTAAGCACTGATCACATTCCAGTCTGATAAAAATGCAGGGTAATGACATTATTGTTAAGTGTATTTGATATAATGTACATAACATGCTTCTATGTGCTGTCAGTACGGTAGCAAGGGGTGTGAGCATACTGTTTGGGTTACCTGTGTATATATGGCTAGGACATTAATCTCTTTCTGTAGTATGTGTTTCATGCATGGGGAGTATCCCAGGCTATATGCAGTCACAGCATTAAATTACCACTGTTGACAGTGCTTTTCCAAGTAAGAGTGGATTGCAGATTGTAGTACTGGAACCATACACCCTTACATGCAAAGCTGGAGTCTGACTACTGACTACTGTGTTGTCAGTGTGTGAGCTGTGTGTTATCAAATATTTGCTACTGGATAATGATCTGATATGTGAATATTAACTGTAGACTACTATGCATATAGGACATGTCATTGAGGGCTGCTGTCATGTAGTACTGACATACCTATCAGTATCCAGTAGCACCTGGGTACAACATACACAGGCTGGATCGTGCTTCGAGGAAGGGGGGGGTCGGGTAGCTGTACTCTATAAATCTGAGTTGAATGTCACCATAGATGTAATACAACCTCCTCAGATTAATAACTCTGAGATTCTTGCCACCAAATTGCGACTTAATAAAAATAAATGCATTAATATCATCTGTATGTACATTCCCCCAGGTAACAATATATCTACATTTGAAGATATCCTGCACTGGTTATCATGTCACTACCCCCAAGAAACCCTACTACTTGGAGACTTTAACATAGACTGGGGCACCTGTTCCTTAGAATCCCCAACCACCCATATTAACCTGCATGCATTTACACAAATCATATCCACCCTACCAGGATAGGTAAACCCAACCAAAAAGAAAGTATACTTGACTGGGTACTCATAAACAGGCACCCCCAACTGTACACCTCTGGTACCCTCTTTAATGGCCTAAGCGATCACCTTCTCACATATGCAATTAAGCACAAAACCATTAATTCCCAACAACCCTTACTCAGAAAGGTTAGAAACAATAAAAACTTTGACCCTGCCAAATTCCAACAAGAACTAAACTCATGTAATTGGTCTATTCTAAAACACCTCCCTTTAGAGGAAGCAGTAGCATACTTTAACAACAAATTCCTTGAGATCCTTAATTTGCATGCACCTGTTCGTTCAAAGAGAACCAAGGCAAAAACTGCACCATGGCTTTCTATAGAGTCTAAACTCAAAATTACCCTTAGAAACAAAGCATGGGCTTTATGGCGTTCTTCTAAAGACCCTCAAGATCACATTAAATACAGGCAATCCGAAACCAAAAAATCAATTTTACAAGACAAAAAACAATACTACTGTAATTTACAGACAGTAAATCAAAATAACCCGCAGAAGTTTTGGGCAGGTTTAAATAATCTACTACATCCTGGACAAACTTCAACCACAATCCCTGCTGCTACTATTGATAAAACCCCTGAAGATGTTTCTGATAGTTTTAACCAATTCTTTACTGAGACAATTCAAGCCCTAGCTAGCCAACTACCTCCTAGCTCCCCTGGTCCTGAAAGTAGCACCCCTAGAAACCTACTTGCGTTCAGCTTCCAACCAGTCACCACTTCACTTATCTGTACCTTGATCAAAAAATTAAAACCCACTACACTTTCTGCTGATCAACTCCCTGCCGAGTACCTACAAAAATCAGCTGATGTTATTGCTTACCCGATCTCAATACTAATCAATCGAACCATAGTAGAAACTAAAATTCCCACCATCTGGAAAATATCCTATGTAATCCCACTTCACAAAGGAGGCAGCTCTACTGAATTCTCCAATTATAGGCCAATAGCTATACTCTCTCCACTTGCAAAGATTATGGAAAAATGTATTCATAGACAACTCATACACCACCTAATCCAAAATTGCCTTATGGCAGACACTCAGCATGGCTTCTGTCCTCATCACAGCACTACTTCAGCCCTCCTAGCCTTTACTAACACCATAAACCATAATCGCAACAATAATTATATATCCTCAGCCCTCTTTTTGGATCTTTCCAAGGCATTCGATATGGTTGATCACCAACTTTTAATCCACACCCTGCAAACATTCTGTCTAGATACTGGAGCCCTCCAGTGGTTTCAGTCCTACCTAAATGGTCGACAGCAGGCTGTCCTCTGGCAGAACAAACTCTCTAACCTTCTACCTAACACCCTCGGAGTACCACAAGGCTCTGTACTAGGGCCCTTGCTGTTCTCCATCTTCATTAATGACCTTTATACTGTCATCCCAAAAGTCAGCTGTATCCAATATGCTGATGACTCTACTCTGATTTGCTCAGCCACATCTCCAGTAGAGTTATGGTCAGCTACCCAGACCACCTTTAATACAATAGAAAACTACTACTACCAATGTTAAAATCTATTTGTTATTGGACATTCATATGTGCACATCCCATTTATTTGTTGTTGTTCATGGTTTACATTACCATCTAGATATAGATATATTTATTGATATTAATTTATCAAAAATATTTACATTGGTACTTTGTTCATAATAATTGCACACCAAATTTGCATAATATATGCCTTCGGTTTTAATATTTTAATATTTTAATATTTTAATATTGTAACACAATTTTAATTGGAATGCAGCTTTTTATCAGTTTTTCTCAACGATTCATTATTAGATTTATGCTTATCTATCTGGGGATTATTTTAAACATTCATTACATTCAAAAAATTACTGTGAAGTGACCAAAGTATGGGGGTATGTACAAGTTATTTTTATTCCGGTTCATTATATTATCACAGGTATTGAATTTAACCATACGAATGAATTATACAAACACACTACGCATACTTTTATATTTTACAAATACAAACTACCACATCCGTATGTTTTAGGGATGCTACATTAACTTATTCATGACACCAGAGTTCAATTTATGTAATATAATTCAGGCAGGGCTTGTTAAATGAACAATAGACAGGATGAATCTTTGCACAAACACAAGTGTCATTCTACGAAGAGATTAGAAAAAGAAAAAAGTGTCCAGAATTTAATTTTAACTGGAATGCTTTTTTAAAACGGAACAGAACATTTTACATGCTGCTTTGTTTGCCAGAGTACAAATTCAATTATTTAATTGATTAATGATTAAATTGATTTATGACTTAAATTAGGGCAGTACAATGTGTATATAAGGTAAACTGATTTTATTTAACTTTATTCTGAGGAAGTCTCCGGATGCGGAGACGAAAGCGCTTAATGTTTGACCAAGGAAATATTTGCATTTTGTACCGAATGGAATCTAATTGCTTTTCGTTGGTGTTTTTACTTGTTGGACAATAAATTTTCGTTAACCTAATTCAATGGGCTGTTGGCTTTCTACTTTGGACAACCTTTATTGTACCGGATCCTGGTTCAGTGCATTGTATAATAGAAAACTGGCTTTCTGAACATCGTCTGATCCTAAATCCCAAAAAACTAAAATGCTGTTATTTTCACCAACATGTAGGTCTACCGCTTTCACCTTTACCATAAAATCAAATGATGGCACAATAATCTCCCCTGACCCATCAATACTCCTGCACTTAAAAATATTATCACCCCCTATAACAATCCTAGACCGCTTCGATCCTCTAACAAACTACTAATTCAGACAAGCAAAATTAATAACACAGCCGGTGATTCTCTCTTTGCAAACTCTGTAAGTAGATCCTGGAACTCTCTTCCAGCTGATATTACCTTACTTTCCACCTTAGGTCAATTTAAAACTAGACTCAAACAACATTTGTCACTTAACTGGCTATGTCAATGTATCAAGCCTGGCTAACTCGAATGTGTAAAAATCTGTTAACCAGTTTACTGTGTAATTTAATTTAATCCTGACTTGTTCTCAGGACTAACTGTAACCTGTGGAACTTGTTTAACTTGCTTACTTATGTAATCTCTGTAAATAGTCTGTTTGTAATATGTAATGCTGGTATTATGTAATGCTGTATCTGCTTACCTTGGAGCTTTTCTCCCCGGGCCTCCGCTGAAAACGGACATGCATCCAGTCGGACTATCCCGGTCAACAAATGTAAAATAAAAATAAAAAAATAAAATCTGTCTAAACAGTAATCATAATGCATAACTGGTTGGCTTGCTGATGTCTGTCTGTCCTCTGTACAGATGTGCAGATGTCAGTTATCCATCTGGGCTATTCACAGGCACTCTATGCTGGACTGACTCTGGCATGTCTGCCCAGCTGTGTTATGAATGCCACAAGTATGAAACCACACCCTGTATACACCACATACCATTGATTCCCCAACTACCCTAGCACAGTCACCAGAAAATGCTTGGTTACAGGTCTTCAACCCAGACACTGGTCATGTTATGTAATATAGTTTGCATGCAGGTCAGTTGTTGCACCTCACTGGGCCTCTGCAAGAGACAACCAGATGATTGGATGTTGCATGTAACTGTTACCCTGAGAAATCAGTCATGTGACATCAGTTGATAGATGGCCTGCTGACAAATGTCAGGTGACATGATAACACTGTACCCACATCCCCACTCTTCTCATCTATCCATGGACAATATCCTGGTACACACCTAGGAACACCTGCACCTATGGGCCCCAGTACTAACATATGTGTTACTGTGCATTGCTGATGATAACAGTGTTCATGTGTTTGTAAACCTGCTGTTGATATTACCCCTAGGACCTCCTCACACACTGCACCCCCATTGCCATAGTTAGAAATGGCTGCTGCTGTACTGCTCCTTACATGTACCTTGTCACACTCTTCACCCTATGGGCTACCTGGAGCTTGCAGTACCAAAACAACACTGTTGTACAAATAGCTAGATAGCCATGGGTTACCCACTGAGATCTGGCAAGTGTGTGTATGTGTGCAAGTGTGTATATGTGTAGAATACATCATTCTGAGGCCACAGTGTCCAAATACAGTGCAACTGCCCATACACTGTAAGGCATAGTGATGTCACTGACATTCACAGAGCCATGACTAACAATCACCCTACTATCCCAGTGGCATATGCAATAAATGCATATCCCTGTAGTAGGACTGTTGAGATAGACAAGGGTTTGTATTGCAGTCCTTGTCAATGTGTGATTGTGGGTACATGAGATTATTATCATGGGTGTCAGTGAGCAACATACCCAATGTGTGGTGTGGGTGTTGAGTATACTGTTGTGACACCATGGTACACCCAGCACATGTTCCAAGGTCCACTGTATGAGGACCACTGTCACCATCAACCATACATGTAACTGAGTACACTATATAGGCCAATGATGCCTGTGCTGTGTGCAAGGTATCTGTAACAGGATGGACTCGGTGACACGGTAGTTTGCACTGGTAAACCCAGGTCTGTCAGATGTGTCTGTGACTGTAATGTGTTTGTCAATGTGTCTATGACAGTATGGCATACTATGTGTTGTCCAGTAACACCCAGTACATCCCCCATTACCATACTGTGCAAGGCCTGTTGATGTTCCTCACCTAAGAAGAGACTCAGGACACACCTCATCTTACAGCTGTGTATTGTGTGCAATAATGCCAAAAATATTTTTATCAATATGTACCTAGGTAGGGGTTCTGCTGTCAGTGTTGCCAAGTACGTGTGTGTATATGTGACGGGATCTACTTCAGTTCACTGAATATACATGTCACAGAGGTCATCTGTCCATGAGCTGATTGGCATATGATGACATTTCAAAGGACTGCTGTGATGAGAATTATTTGCACCAAAGCAGGTGGTAGATGTGTACATGCCCTCTTTCCCACTGTAGAGCTGAACATTGATACTGGAGTTGGTATATATAGTTGACTGTTAATGTTGTGGACACAGCCACCCTCACTGGGGTTGTTGTTGTGTATATCCTGATGCTTAGTCTGCTGTAATACTGTACAGTGTATGTTAACAGGTTAGGTAGTCATTAATCTCATGATGTACAGCTGTACACTACCCCACAACCTCCAATGTGTAGGGCTGTGCCACACATACCAGCACACCTATGTTTACCAACACCAGGATTGCCATAAATATGGGAAGGGGACACATACCCTGCCAGTACCATCGTTGATGACATTAAAGTAGCAGACTGATTATGTACTGCTGTGATGTTTTGCCTATTATGTCTTGGTGGAATTAAATAGGCTAAAATGTGTTCACTGACAAATACAGTACATCCATGTGTACAGCAATGTGTGTTTATAGCATCAACACCAAAGCCTCTCTGTGTGTCTGTTATATGAAAATATGTGGTGTGTGCCACCCAGTACACTGTACATTGTCCACTGTAGACGGGCTGCTGACATCAGCCACCATGCACTCATGGACAGTGGTAATACCAGCTATATTGCATCATGCCTACACATCTACACATCCCGACATGTAAGCATTAAATTTGCCTGCTGAAAACATATTACACAGCATTACATTGATGCACCTTCGTACATTCACCATGCGCATCAGAACCATAGTAGCCTGTCCCTGCATCGATGGTATGGATGACAGGGATGTGGCACAGGTATCATCATATGTGCAGGGTGTGGTGTTGGTTTGCCAAAAACCTAGGCTGAGCTGTTTGGTTGACATCATGTGTGTGTGTGTGTGTGTTAGGGGGCTTTGCTATTAACTGGGCTGCGAAGATGTGGTGTGTTTAGGTATGGAGGTGTCCTAGCTGTCTTGGTGATATGTGTGTGTGTGTGTGTGTGTGTGTGTGTGTGTGTGTGTGTGTGTGTGTGTGTGTGTGTGTGTGTGTGTGTGTGTGTGTGTGGGTGTGTGTGGGTGTGTGGGTGTGTGTGTGTGTGTGTGTGTGTGTGTGTGTGTGTGTGTGTGTGTGTGGGTTCACACATTTTGGCCATTTGCCTGCCCTATACATGGATTTGTTGGTCAGCTGCAGACCGTACATGGCAGAGTGTGCAGTTCACTGTCTCCAGCCATGGACATGGGGACTGCGCCTGCCAGGAGTTTCATGGGCACTACCAGGTACAAGGCCAGATATGTTACTCTCCCCTGAGGATGACACCTGTCCGCTGGCTCTGGGTCCCTGTTGGGACTGACCAGGGCCACGTGCACGTGGCCTGCTGTGGTGTGCTGTGGACAGTGCCACTCCTGCACTGCTGGTGCTGGTACTGCCACTATGTGAGCGGCTACAACTTCCTGCACGTCCACGTAGACCTCCACCTGTTGGTGTTGCTGACCTACGCCCACATGGCTGTGACCATATTCCCACCATGGCAGGGTGTGCAGTTCACTGTCTCCAGCCATGGGCATGGGAACTGTGCCTGCCAGGAGTTTCATGGGTACTACCAGGTACAAGGCCAGATATGTTACTCTTCCCTGAGGATGACACCTGTCCGCTGGCTTTGGGTCCCTGTTGGGACTGACCAGGGCCACGTGCATGTGGCCTGCTGTGGTGTGGTGTGGACAGTATGATATTGCTTACCTCTGCACCCACACCCCCCTCACACACACAAACTTACAGGTGAGGTGGCATATAGATATTACAGATACCTCTGATTTTGATCAGCATGCATGACATGTAGCAATCAACAGCATGCAGTGCAGCTATCTCAATCCCTGTTACCGACATTATACATCTCTGTGATGTGTGAGTTGTGTAAGTAGGTGATGGCCCTTCCCCTGGAACACACTGCACCTATGTACACAGTATTGCTGTGCACCTGTTCAGCACCCTCCCATATACTGTGCACCATACCTCACAAGTGTACACATCATTGCTGACTGTGTATGTGTGTGTGTGTGTGTGCATGTCTCAGCAATGAAATCCAATTATACTGACAACCTCCCAAGCTTACTATGGCTATGAGAAGTGTACACACCCTTAGTGACATGCCACCATCTTCCCAGATATGCCATGGGGCCACAGTACTGCATATGTTACCATTACACATACCTGATATGTGATATATGACCTGTGCAATCACATGCAGTATCAAATAAATGTGTTAGCTGTGCAGATGTTGATAGTGATGCATACAATATGTGGGCTGCATAAGTGTGCACACCCTTAACACAATATTTTGTTGTAGCACCTGTACGTGAACAACAGCAGTAACTTTTCATGGAAGGTGTATACTAGCATGGCCCATCCTCACTTGACATTATGTGGTCACCCCTCCCTACAAATGTCACCCAACTCTGCCAGATTGCAAGCATGGCTCATGTGCACAGTCCTTGGAGGTCACACAGTCCCTACACTATTGCTGTTGAGTCACAGTTATGCTTTTCACAATGCATGACCTTGACATTGTTCAGATACAGCCATTCTATGTGACCTTTGGACATATACTTTGGTTCACTGTTGTGTTTCAGGGTGACACACCACCCCATCCTTAGCCATTTTGCAGATGCATGACAACTATGGGCCACACATGAGTGTGACTTTGCAGTGTCCCACATGCAGAACAACTTGTCTACTGCCATAGTTTCTGCTAATTAACAGCAAACCTACAAATGTACATTGGCACCAGCAGGGTACAGATGGGGATGGTGGGCGTGAGGTGGACTGAGGTGATGCTTGTGCAGTTCATGTATCTTTATTAATAATGTCTGTAAGTTTCAGCCTTAGTCTCAGAACACCATAACACATTGCAACACATGCCTGTGGGAGACTTGATGTTATGCATATGGTACCTGGAGAGAGCCCTGGATGATGTCCCCTGAGGAACAACTCTTCTATCTGAGTACCCTAACCCATAGGCCACAGTTATGCAGAGTCCAGGTAATTGTCGACACAGGTACTGTGCAGGCAGTACCTGCTAGATATTCCTGCAAGTCCCCGGTGTTGCTGCATGTGTCTGGGCAGCCTCTGTGACCAGTTTGCAACATGTGCTTTCATCTGTCTTGGATGGGCATCTGTTTATTTCTGACATGAATGTTGTCCCATATGGCAGGTTAATTAATTTACTTAAACTCAAACCCTTACCTTGGCTATAGGAGACAAGTGCCTGAATCCTCTACACCACCAACTAACTCAGTGCATTTTCAAGGAATTGTGAGTTTCAGTGCATTTTTGAGAACTTCTCAGCTGCAGTGCATTTTCAAGGAATTGTCAACTTCAAGGGAAGAGAAGTTTATTATTGCTCATGCTAAGTCTGATTTCAGTGTGCAACTGTCTTGTTTAGCAAATGGTTGCCAATGTACCATAAAACTTGAAAGTGATGTTTTTAGCACAACAAGCAGCATACTTGCTTTTGATGAAGAAGGCTGTGGGTTCTATTCCCACACCATGTAGTTGGATTGCTGATTCTGTGTTGTACTTTATTTATTTATTGCATTTGTTTACTGGGAGAGTCCACTGGGCCTGAGAAGATCCCATTTTCAGTGAAGGCCCAGGGAGAAAAGCTCCACATATAGTTACATACAAATAAAGTGTTAACACAATAAGTACAGTGTATAATACAGTAGTAGCACATAACATAAAGCATAACTGCATAGAAAATGTGATAATAACATAGAATCATTTGATAAAACAGAGGAGCATTATTGCTACTCAGGTACCTATGAAAATGAAAAGTGTAAATGAGATTGTTAGTAGAGGGAAGAACTGAGCATAGAGGAAAAGAGGGAGGGAGGCAGAAGGCTAAGGTGGGGATGGGAAAGGCTAAAGTGACAGCAGAAGGAATAGATTTGAAAGAGGTAAGGGGATGTGGAGGTGCTGCAGTCTTGAGTGTGTCTTCCTTGGGATGAGCTGCCTAGTAACTATGAACCTGTTGTCAGTTTGCCATCCATTCCTCATTGCAATATTACCAGCTTACTTTAATGTAACATAGGCAGTTTATTTTCAAGGGCAGCAGGCATTGAATTTGTAGATGAAACGTTAAAATATAAAATTGTTTGCTAGCAGCAACCACTTCATTAGTTACATATCTCGTTAATGTGGAATTATTGAGATAAATTTACTTCTGCAGAGATTGTGCATATTGTCTGATACTGGTGGATTGTACAGTCAGAAGTTTGATTGGCATTTTATGGTTGAAATGTTCTGACATGGACAGTTTTATCATTATTGGTTCATGTGTTTTTTTTTCATTGCTTGCTGGAAAAATGTTCCAGAGACTACTCCTTCTCTGGAACAGTTCCCCATCCATGTGAAGTAGAGTTCCTGACTAGCCCAATTAAAGTGTAACTTAGACAATTGCCACATATATCTAAATGATGATGCTTCCAAAATGAAATGTAGCAAACTATTTATTGCATCTGATATTGTAGTAGTTAAGCGCTTTCACCCATTACATATGGGCTTCATCAGAACTACTAACACAAATTAAACTGTAGTTTAAATAAACATTTTGGTGCCAAACGGCCGTTTTGAAAAAACTTCCCTTAAAGGTACCTTCCCTTAAGGGTATACACTCTACATTAATACAATGCTCAGCATATCATCTGAGCATTGACGGTAATAATGCAAAAATTTATTAAACAAATGGTTGTATAAGTATCTGATTCTATTGATATAACTTAAATAAACATAATATTATGTCACAACTGTAACAACACTCTAAAGAATGTACAAATGTAACTGTTACTACACAATAATCAAACATACGTTAAAATATTACCTCACCAATAGCAATTTTTGCCACATTAATAAAAAAAATATATGTGAAAAAGCATATGTACACAATGCACATAAAATGTATTAAAAAATAAAACAATAATTAATAATAAGTAGAGTGGTAAAATACCAGCAGCATGACAATACTGTATTGTCCAACAATAAACTAAATGAACAATGTATGTGTTTAACCCACCAATTTATAACTTCCTTACCAAAATTGGTTTAATAGATATATGGTCGTTGAAACCTGGCAAAGTTGAAGCATCTGTGTACAATTGCCACCAGACTTCCTTGTAACCAGGGTAGCCTTGTTGTTACCCGCCCCCCCCCAGGATCAAATTTAAAATTTGAAATTATGAATTTCATCACTAGCCTATTCAAAGAAAGGGGATATTGTATAAAAATTATGACAGATGTTAGATCTTACATTATAGAGGAAAGGGGCAGCATTTTGATTAATAATTGGAACGTGCTACTAGCTGATCAGGATATTATGGACACACTAGGTATTAAACAAACATTTGTGTACAAAATGGGTAATAATTTGAAGTTGTATTTACAACACAAGAACAGTGGTAGGGCTATGGATCATGAGAAGCACACAATGAAATGTGGATGGTGCAATCAATGCACATATATTATGGAGGATGATGCAATAATGTTGGACAACATCAATAAAACATGCATCAGATTTAGGCAGGGTAATTGCAACTCCAAATATGTTGTATATTTGGCTAAGTGTACAGTATGTACAGGATACTATATAGGGAAAACGGAAAGTTTTTTCAAAAAGCGTATTTATGATCATATGTATAGCATCCGGAAGAAGGATGTGAATAATGCCTTATACAGGCACATTGAAAAGTATGGAAATACACATTTGTTTAAGTTTGCTATTTTAGAGAATGTTAAATTTGATCCTAGGGGGGATAACAACAAGGCTACCCTGGGTTACAAGGAAGTCTGGTGGCAATTGTACACAGATGCTTCAACTTTGCCAAGTCTCAACGACCATATATCTATTAAAAAAGCTTTGGTAAGGAAGTTATAAATTGGTGGGTTAAACACATTCATTGTTCATTAGGTTTATTGCTGGACAATACAATATTGTCATGCTGCTGGTATTTTACCACTCTACTTATTATTAATTATTGTTTTTTATTTTTTTTAATACATTTTATGTGTATTGTGTATATGTACTTTTTCACATATATTTTTTTTATTAATGTGGCAAAAATTGCTATTGGTGAGGTAATATTTTAACGTATGTTTGATTATTGTGTAGTAACAGTTACATTTGTACATTCTTTAGAGTGCTGTTACAGTTGTGACATAATATTATGTTTATTTAAGTTATATCAATAGAATCAGATACTTTACAAGCAGTTTTTTTTTATAAATTTTTGCATTATTACTTTCAGTGCTCAGATGATATGCTGAGCATTGTATTAATGTAGAGTGTACACCCTTAAGGGACGGTACCTTTAAGGGACGTTTTTTTCAAAACAGCCGTTTGGCGTCAAAATGTTTATTTAAAGTACAGTTTAATTTGTGTTAGTAGTTCTGATGAAGCCCATATGTTATGGGTAAAAGCGCTTAACTACTACAATATCAGATGCAATAAATAGTTTGCTATATTTCTTTTTGGAAGCATCATCATTTAGATATATGTGGCAGTCAGTGTTTGTGCCTTCTGTGGACTACATTTCTTTTGTTAACCAACGCTGTATTATTCAGTTGTTAACTTAGACAATTGGATGGGGAACAGGAAAGTCATCCCTGGTTTGGCACCTATGTCTCTAATGGACACAGGCAGCCTGCAAATGGTTTATCTCCCAGGATCCTGCTTATAAATGTTTCACCTCCCAAGTCCCTGCTTACAGTTATCAAAGGTACCAGAACTTTCAGAGATTTGGGATGCATATCCAGGCTTAAAAAGTCCCTTGGGGTCATTAGCCTAGTAAACACCTATGAACATAAGAGCTGCAAATTTAAAATACACTCTAACATGTGGTGTTGTTTTATACAAGGAATAATTTAAGACAATCAGGAAGGTGAATCAAAGAACACATGCATGTATGCATGGTCTAAAAATGCATACAGGGGGCTTATGGTTTGAAAAAACAAACAAACGTGAACTTAATCCACCACTGGGCAGATGCATTTTCTTTGAATGTGGGTTTCAGGGTTGTTTCAATGAATGTGAGTTTCAGGTTCAAAGATATTTACTGTTAATGTTAAGTCTGTTTTCATTGTGAGACAGTATTGTTTTGTTTAGCAAATGTCTATCAATGTTTGTGCTATAAAATTTGAAATAAAAGTTTTAAATTAAATCCAAATATCTGTAATCATTGTTCAGATGAAGAAGAAAACAGTATGCACACTGACATGTTTGAACAGTGCTTATGGTAACTGGGGAGAAATAGCCAAGTAATGGGACACTAGAATGGCTGTGGGGGGGGCTGTTGTGCATGCGGGGAGGGGGCTGTGGAGGTAGCTGGTGTGTGTTGGAGGACCTGATCCATTGCTCTGCTTAGGGTCCCATTTTTCCATGATTTGACTCTAAGAAGAAGTGCTTAAATGAAAGGGGAAAACCAATCCAAGAATAACTCAAATTTTTAACCCTCTTTCTTCAGACCAAATGATACTTTTCTCTCCACCTCAGCTCCCTTTTCCAATAAGCAGTTTATGCAGCAAGAAGCCAGTAATCATGGTGTTAAAAAACAGTGAGAAGTTGGCATAATGGGTGTAAGGTGTTTACCTAACAGAGACAAGATACAGGGTTTTAGTCTCACATGTGGTAACTGGCTAGGCTTAAAATTACCACAATAATCAATAAACATATGAACAATTGAAAGGAGGCTCAAAGAGAAAGAAAAAGTCTCTAAAAGTCAAGGGCAGTCCTCCCAGTCAGCATGACTATCTACTTGTTATGCCCCTCCCTACATTCAGCCTGGTAACTTTTTATGGCTGAGACTTCATCTTCCCTTTTGGCATTAGATTGTTTCATACAGAAGGATTCTGACTGTAATCCAATAGGGTGCACCTGGCAGTGGGAAACCATCATTCCTTTCCAAGGAATCAGATTCCTCTATTTCCTCTCATTCTACACACAAGCCTGTCTCAGGTAGTCATAGAATCAGTGCCTCTCATTTTCCTAGGTAGGTTATTATTCAAGAATTTTCTCTAGTTCCAAATCCAGAAGGATTCTGGAGACCAGTGCTGGATGTTTCTGGTCTACACTTTTTTCAAGATTCTGATGTTCAAGATGTAACAGTATCTTGTACCTCTGATCCCTCCTGTAGCTTTCATGGTAAAGATGGATCTAAAAGATAGCCATCTTCACATTCCTATTGCAAACATTTCAACTTTTCTTAAGATTTGTTGCATCTGGCTTACGTCATCACTTCTCTGTTTTACTCTTTAGACTCTCCTCTGTACCAAATGTATTCACAAAATGCTTAGCTGATCATTTCCTGTTGCAGACTTCAAGGCATTCACATTTTCCATATTTGGATGATTGTCTTATCTTTACAGATTCTTTCCCCAGCTGTCAAGAGTCTTTAGCAAATGTTTAGAAACTTCTGCTCAAACTGGGGATTCAAATCAGCTTACTGAAGTTTTCTCTCATCCCTTCCCACAGAATGCTTTTCCTGGAATGTTTGCTGGATTCTGGCTTGGGAGGAGCTTTAATTCCTCTAGGCAAGGTAGGGGTGTTTAACAGTTCTTCCTGAGTTTCTCCAGCCAAATTTAAGCATCTACAAGCGAGGTTATCAGGATTATAGGGTAAATGGTATCAGTACTCACGCTGCCCTTTGTGAGACTGCACATGAGAAAAATGCAGTGGTACCTCAGATTAGTCTGGACTCAGCATCCATACCCTTTGACTTTTCAGATTCCTGTTCTGGGGCCTGTAAAGAAGGAAACTGGATGATGGGTAGACCAGATAGCTGGCAGTCTATGCCTTCCATTCTCCTTTCCAAGCCCTCCAGTAGTTCAGTCAATCAGTCACCACAAATGTTTCAGACCTGGTGTGGGGAGTTGTTTCAAAAGGAGTAAAAGTGCAAGCTTTGTAGAATCCTGTAGCCAGAGCACATAAATGTCAGAGAGATATTGGCAATAATCTACTGCTTTATTTTTGATTTATTTGTTGATTTTTCACTTTAAACCATTTTAAAGGTCTCTAATACTTTAAATTGGCTTGTCCAGATAGTTTAAGTTGTTTTGTGGTAGCATTACACTTTCAAGCAGTCTTTGTATTTTTCATTATTTATTTATTTATGTATTGACATTTGTTTACCGGGGAAAGTCCACTGGGCAAATAACAGAGGTGTTATACAAACATACAAACATACAATAGGAGTGAATGATAACATATTAAATGAATATACAATGTGATTATATAAAGGCAAAGGAAATATAAAAGATCAGTATTTTTAAAGATATAATACAGAGACAGAAGTTGCTAAGCAAAATAAGTATATGATGAGTTAATGAGCTATGTGTTGGAAATAATATGTGTTGAAAATTGGAGGTAGAAAGATATTTACAAGTTCCAGTAGGATCAGTAATGAGACAGTAAGAATAAATTACAAGGATTGTGATAGGATGGTCTGCACCTGTCTCCTCTAGGCTTTTGAATATTGGCTAAAACACTGTCCTCCTCCATAGAGCCTATCTTAGGCAATGCCAAATTGACAAACATTCCAACATACCGAAATCTACCTAAGGACATCTAAAGGTGATATTGCTCAATGCCAGGAGTCTAAAAAAAAGTTGTACTCTTTTCCAAGCTCTCCTGACCTTGGTGAATGCAGACATCTGTGCAGTTACTGGGACATGGTTTAAAGCCACAGAGAATACCCTGGCAATGCAAGCCTTCAGTGCCTTCCACACATTTAGACCAGCAACTGCTCAGACAGGGATGAAAGCTGGAGGTGTCTTGATCTATATTAGTAGGAAGCATATCACTATGTTGGTTAAACAGGATGACACACTGGATTTCCTACATATCCAGATTATGATAGACAAAGTCCCATACTATATCCTAGCAAGCTATAGGTCAACCTCTATGTCCAATGAAACCCACAGTTCATATTTAGACCTACTGAAGACACTCACCGTTTAACCAAATACCATACTCATGCAGGACTTTAATTGTCTCTCTATAAAATAGAAATCCTACATGATCCCAAATTTGCAGGCATAGACCTTGTAAACATAAATACCTTGAACCAGTCAGTGCATATGCCTAATAGAGGTACAAGTATATTGGACCTGATTCTCATAAATAAGGGAGAATGCTGCACCCCTCCAGTGTTTTGTCCTGTGCAATCAGGTTAGACCACAATGCATTCTTCTTTGAAATAAGAACCAATTCTGTAACCCCAGCAAACCCGGTTACAATTAGAATCTACCTTGTATTAAGTGATAACTCGTCAAGCCCCTCCAAACCCACATAACACAGCAGCATGCGTGGAATTATTCACAGATGCTCTGTGCATCCATGTCCGTGACTGCATGGAGGCTGTTATGCCTACCAGAAAACTTAAAAAACTTTTGGCTTTTCCCAGTTAGGGGTCGCCACAGCAGAACTCCAGTCCGCTAATGATTGGAAGTGAATTTTTACAGTGTCAAGTTGCCAGCCCAGCGCCCAACCTTCAAAGAAAGCACACCCACACACGCTCGCACCTACCTGCATGTCTTTTAAATTCACTTGACCATAGGGAGGACATGCAAACTCCACACAGAAGGTACTCCAGACAAAAATCGAACCGGCGAACCTCTTGCTGTGAGGCGACAATGCTAACCACTGCACCACCAAGGCCATTACTGTTATGCCTACCAGAAATAAGCCCAAAAATAACTCAAAAAACAAACCACCCTGATAGAATCCAAATTTAAATAGGTTGTACAACAAAAGAAAAAATGTTATAGATGGGAGGACTAATTAAGTCCACCAAAGCAAATTTTGATGACAAGACAGCATCCCAGGCCAAGGGCAACCAAAAGACCTTCTTTATGTACATCCAAAACCTCAAAAGCAGCCCACAGTAGTGTGCTAAACTGCTGGCAAATGGAGCCACATTCATGGAACCAGGAGATATTGCAAATACTTTGGCTGATAAATTCAGGTTCAGTTTTACTCCCCCATCTCCAGCTGTCCCTCAGGAAATGCCATCTGCCATAATACATCCAACTATCAGTAGGGAGCAGGTCTTAAAGGTACTCTCTAAGGCCAAAAATGCATCTTTGATAGGCCCCAATAATATCCTAGGATGCCTCCTAAATATCTTGAAATATGACATATCAGGGCCACTGGTGTCACCATTCAGCCATAGGCTCTGCTGAGACTTCATGCCTCTGCACAAGGGTGGACCATCAACTGATCTTGGGAACAACAGACCAATAAGTCTGTTTAGTCTCATAAGCAAAGCCATGGAAAGAATGATCATGGAAATGACTAACAATGACATAGAAAATCTTCAGACACTGGAGCCAATTCAATTAGATTTTGTCAAAGGCAGGTCATGCCTACTGAACAAGGAGGACTTCTTTGAGAAGGTCACCAAGGCAATGGATGGGGGCAAAATGGTGCCTACTGCCTACCTTGATCTAGTTAAGACAGTTGACAGAATACCCAATTTGAGCATTGTAAACAAACTCAAGGAATTAGATATAAACCTTATGTAACTCACTGGATAGTCATTTGACTCGCAGACAGGACCCAAGAAGTTAGGATTGAAGAGGCCATCTCCACAAAGAGACTGGTCACCAGTGGCATCCACCAGGGTTGTGTGTTGGGTCTGCTCCTCTTTGGCATATATTTTTTTGGAAGTCAAGGCCAATGTCAAGGGCCTTTGACTTACCAAGCTTGCATTTGATTGCAAGCTAGGAACAATCATAGAACTCCCCCAAGATACTAACATCTTGCAGGAAGGTCGAACACATACAATTGACTGGTGCCAAAGCCATGGCCTAAATCTCAATGCCAAGAAATGCATAATATGTCACTCGATGGGTTGCCAACTGGTTTACTGACAGAACCCATGCTGTAAAAGTAGCTGACTCCAAATCCAGCTCCAGAAAAGTGACAAGTGGGGTACCTCAGGGTTCAGTCCTGGGACCGCTCTTGTTTGGCATCTACTTCTCTGAAGTACAGGCCAACACTAAGGGACTCTGGATAACAAAGTTCACAGATGACTGCAAACTGGAAGGCATTATTGAATCCCCAAATTATGTGGATACTCTACAAAAATGGCCTTACAGAAACAGATGCTTGGTGCCAGAGCCATGGGCTCAAGCTCAATGCCAAAAAATGTATAGTTATCCCCTTTGAGAAAAAAACATGTACCCGTGAATTACCACATAGGTGGCAGTACACTAAACACCGAAAGTGTGATAAGAGACTTAGGGACACAGTTGGACAATGGTCTCACCTTCAATAACCACATCGCCACAACAGTCAGGAAATCCTTCTATGTGGCACACCTCATCACTAAGGGCTTTTCATCCAGAAAAAAGGAGGTCATTGTCCCACTGTACTCATCCCTCATTAGACCCATTATAGAACACAATGCCTCATTTGGTATGTACCTCTCAAGACATCTGCAACAACTGGAAAGGCCGCAGAAATACCTCACTAAAAGAATCACAAGCCTAAAGCAGATGCCCTATGCTGACCACCTTAAAAAACTCCAGCTATACTCTGTCGCATATCGTCTACTCAGAGGCGATCTCTGCTTAACATACAAGGCCATGTCAAACCCAGAGCTGTTGGACATGCTACACTTAAAGAAATCCCAATCCCTCAGAGCAACATGCTCCAGAGAACTAAACCTTGTCATCACAATAAACAAAACATGTTGGAGGGATAGGATCCTGACCCAGAGACTCCCCAGACTCTGGAATAGACTGCCCATACATGTCAAGCAGAGCGCCTCCTTGGCCCTCTTCAAAAGGAACCTTGACGATTGGATGGGAGAAAGGAAATTCACCCCGGGGATCACGTCAGTCGCTCTGCTAGATAGGGGTCCAGGGAAGTAAATAGTGTGGAAAGAAATAGCCAGGGAATTGTTATGGCTAGGCTTGTATAGGCACTAGGGCCGATAGCCTAGTACCAACCTATGAACCTATAATAGTACCTTTTGGAAAGTCGTCCACCCAGGGGAAACTACTTCATTAATGAAACACCCCTAAAAGTAGACACAGATGTCAGGGATTAGGAGACTCGTATAGATAGTAACATGGCTTTCGACCAACATGTGTCTAAGATTGTCAGAAAAATCATCCTGTACTCAGCTTATAAGTATTGGCATGACATCTAGGTCCAGGAAGGTTACCATGTCACTGTACTCAGTCGTCATCAGACCCATCATTGAGTACAACTCCCTTTTCTGTATGTACCTGATCAGGCACATGCAATAACCTGAAGATCCACAGAGGTTCTTCATAAAAAGGATACAGTTCTTAAACACAATGTCCTATGCGGATCAATTCAAAGCCCTATCTGTCTACTCTGTATCCTACAGACTGCTGACAGGTGATTTATACCTGCCATACAAGTCATCATTGGATCCCACTCTGATGGACCTTTGCATATATGTAAAATGAACAGCACCAGGACTACTAGATGTAAGGATTTAAGCTTTTCCTGTGACTTAATTAGGACATGTTGGAGGGACAGGTACATATCTCAGAGAATCCCTATTCTCTGGAACAGGCTTTCCATCTATGTCAAGCAAAGCCCTCCTCTAATCCTATTCAAGTGCATCCTGGACCAATGGATATGAAATTGGAAATTCACCCCTGGTCTGGCACCTATGTCTCTGATGGACAGAGGTAATTGTTAAATCTTGCCCTAACTAACATAAACCACTAAAAATAACCTCTGACACAATAACTCTTGGTATATATTTGGGTTGCGCAGTTAGGCTTATAAAGTCCCAGTGGTCGCTAGCCTATTGTACATCTATGAACTAATGAATTTATGAAGGCATTGAATCATTTCTGGTTCCCAGGACCTATGCGAGTGTATAAACAAACAAGAGGGCACAAAATCTTACCCTCTTTGCAGACTGGCTATGATAACCTAAAAAGTAGCAATTCAGCTCAGTATGACTCTTCAGGCTTCATAAATCAGAGTGAAACCTTATTTCAGATAAGCTTAGGAAGACCAGGGCAGACACCCATGCATGTTGACTTTATCTTGGAATCTTCCAAAAATTGATCCACTTATGGGGAACACTTTAAGTAGATTTGTTTGTTTCCTTTCAGAACAGACAACTAAAAATATTCTTTACAAACAGGTCTAGAAGACAGATGCATTTTCATTCTTGTAGATGGGAGTGTTCTTGCTTGCTTTTCCACCCTTTCCACTGATACTCAAGGTTATTTTAAAGCTTCAGTAGTACTTTCCAAAAACTGTAGTGGTGATTCCCTTTTGCCAAGACAGCAGTAGTCCTCCCTTCCTTTCAGTTTGGCCAAGGGCAATTACCAGAAGCTTCCCCACATACTGGATTTAGTCAAACAAGACAAGGGACTTTGGTACCCTCAAATCTGGAAACTCTTCAACTAACTGCCTGGCTCTTGAGGTTTACTACTGTTTATTCAAACGGAAAAACATTTTCCGTTCAAATAAACGAATAGTAATACCAAAAGTAAAAACACCTAACGTTGACAGTGTCGAACCAAATGCTTGACGCATTTGACTTGACATTGTTGTCGAAACCACCACATGATAGCCATATAGGAGCTGATGTAAATCAAACTCCTATACGACAAATCATGTTTTTGCAGGGGTGCAAGCCCCCCTGTACCCCCCCATGTGGGGGGCTGCACCCCCCCACTTACCCCCTGCTTATATATTCTAACTCCGAGATCACACTACAGTGGGGATATGGATGAATTTCCACTCCCCACTGTACCGCGATCTCCGTTCAGATAGTTAACTTACGCTTATACGAATGCAGTAGTGCATTCGCATAAGTGGAGTCGACTATCTGGTGCACAAATGTTTGTGCGTTTGACATTCTGATTTTCGGCAAATTGCAGCCGACAGAATGTCGTTCTCACAAACACTAGTAAACCGTCTCTTGATACCTTATCCTGTAACTCTTACTAATCATGTCTCAATGACAACTGGGTCCAGTTCATAGACAGCTTAAAGGCCACATATGAAGAGAGGTGGAACCAATTACTACAATCTCTTGATAATATCACACTGTTATATAGGAATGGTTTAAATTAATATTATGTTAAGTTTGATGAACAAGGTAAAACTACTGCAGTACATTTAAATTATAAAGAAGGTTTATGGCAGATTAAGTTGACTGCAACTGTTCAACCAGGATTAAATGAGTGTTCATTAGCTTCCATTTTAAAATTGAAGTACTATGACATTTTGATGTTTGTGTGTCTGTGTGTGTGTGTGTGTGTGTGGGGGGGGGGGGGGTCGCTTGGGTTATAATTTTAATTTTAAATCTATGTGTCTTTAAGTGTTTAGTCCTTGCTGGTCATGTGATTTTTTTGAAATTGTATAACTACTAAATTGAGATTAACTTAATTGTTGACATGAAGTTCAGTATACACTTGAACAAAAGCACTTAACATATTGTTTGTGGTGAATAAATGTATTTTCTGTGAAAATGTACTGTGAATTCGTTCATTGCTTCTTGGCTTGCTGTGGTTACTTGTCTGGAACTTTTTTGGATTTTGTTTTTTTCATGAGCCAGGCTGTAGTGGACTGAGTTATGGAAATTTCTTGGAATCCTGGTGAGCTGACCCAGCTTTTACATCAGGTGCAATGCCAACCGAATGCTTGGGGAAATGTTACACAGAGCAACCAAGTTACATCGGGATTTAACAGCACTTTGGGCTTACCATTGACTCAAGCAACTGAACCTGTGTGCTCGGGGAGAGGGCTAGATCAGGAAAATTCTGTTCAATGGTGACCAGCATTTTAGTACCTGGAAGAACTAACTGTAATTTTAATTTTTCAGTCATCCTAACCCAAAGTACAAGTAATGCCCATTCTAACAGTTGCTTAAGTGATAAACTCAAGGATTTTGAGAAACTAGTATTTAAATATAAAAAGATTCAGCTTGAAAATCCTTATTTAGAGAAGAATATCGGCTGTAACATTATACCCAAAGGATTGAGAATGTGGAGATATCCCAATGGCATAACACACAACAATAATATGCTTCAGAAGGTACATTCAATTTTCAGCAGGGCTGGGACTTACTTGTGTGTAATTATGAAATACAACAATGCTGAGTTACAAAACTCGTCTACTGAATTGGATTCTTTAAACAAGCAGATTCGTGATGATCTGCTTTTTGACCATTATCCTACAAATGATGACAATCCCCTGGATTCACTAATCCTCCATGCAGGACTACTCTAGTCCTGCACAGAAGTGCCATTCTAAGAGGAGAACGGCAGCACGCCATGGATATTAAGGAAGGAGCGCTGCCTGAACACCTAATGCTACACAGAGCGTTGACGAGTGCATGGGGCGTGGCTGAGAGCAGAGCTCTCAGAATAAACATGCCCCTGCAAAGTAGAACAGCAGAATGTGTACATAAAAGAGCGAGACTGCTCATAAGTGTCCGTATATCCCCACCAACAGTCCCCATGTGTTCAACAGCAACAGTACACTGAAAACAATCATGAAGAAACCTTTGTAGCAATGTATTTAAAACTCAGAGTACAGCTAACCATAGGTGCGTGGGTCTGCCCATTGCTTAGCTATGGGCAAAGCAGCATGAAAGGCTGAAGAGGATAACAAGGAAGGTATAGCAAATGAAGAAGCAAAGCAATAGCGTAGTGGTCAGAGCATTCGCCTAATGAGGAGGCATTCCTGGCTCGAGTCCCACTGCAGCACATACCATTTTACAAGTGTAATCTGTACACGGACAATTATGTACATCTTATTGCTATAGAACCTACCAAATAACAATTAAATGTGAACTGGAGTACTGCATGAAATGCACATGTGAAGAGTCAGTACTAGAATGAATAAGTCAGCAATAAGCAGGCATAAGCACAGATAAGTAGAAGTAAGCAAATGTAAGCAATAGTAAGCATGTGCAAGTGCGTATGGGTGGGGTGACGCACCACTGACACAGACCAAGCAAAGGGGATGCTAACTGCATGTAACACACTGTGAACGGAAGTCAGCAGTGCTAACCTCTGCGCAAACCCGCTCACAACCACTTGAAAGTGCCTTAAGCACACCGTATCAAACAGCTGGTGTCACGCGTGGGTCTGTGTACACTAACGGAGTCAATTGTAGGTATCGCAAAGCATACATGGCACACAAGGTTGGCCGGTATGCACACGAAACACAGTACCCAGCAATACCAGTCAACATTACCGGATATGTAGCTAAAGAATTAGAGGTATATGTGTTCGTATGAATATCCATAACTATATAGATATATACCTCCCCTCTCTGTAGTACAAATGTATACATACATAGATAGACATATAAATAAATGCCCACAAATACAGATATACATATGCAGACACCCATACATCCACATGTCATTAGATATATATATATATATATATATATATATATATATATATATATATATATATATATACAGATATCTATCTATAAATATATATATATATATATATATATATATATATATATATGCAGACATATACATACACACACACACACACACACACACACACACATATATATATATATATATATATATATATATATATATATATATATATATATATGTATGGGATCCGTCAATATGTTCGAAGCTTCACTACTTCGAACCCCACTTCACCGAGTCCACTTGTTCGAAGTAGTGAAACTTCGAACATTGACTTCAGCAGTCACACTACAGGGCGGAATGGGAATATTCCCTTTTCCCCACTGTAATGCAATCTTGGAGTTGGTATATTTAAGTAGGGGGGTGTGGGGGGTGCAAAAACATGTTGTAGTGTTTTTTTTTTGGTAGCCTGGGGAACTAGACTTCAGCGCAAGTGCACTTTTGTTTAATTGCACTTTTGCTGAAGTGTAGGGTCTACTGCTCTATTTCGAAGAAGTGTATTTTCGATGTAAAGCAGTAGGTAGACATATATATATGTGTGTGTGTGTGTGTGTGTGTGTGTGTGTATACGTAGATATACACAGATATATACCTATGATAAGATACAGCACCCAAGAATGACATATGTTCACAGGCCATGCCAATGGAGGTGAGGGGCCCAAGCAAGAAACGTGTAACACGTAGCATGAATCCCCCCTCAGCTGGACAGAGAAAACATACAAACAAACCCACAAACAATGTAAACAATCCACTGCTCCCCAGACCACAGGCAGAATACAACCGGGGGGTCACAGTAGACCCATGAAGTCTAATCTTGGAACAGAGACAGGAACGTCCCTTGCGGGACCCCCCCAAAATTGTCTTGTTATAGGAGGAATCCCATGTGACGACCTATCAAGGCGGGGTGTGTACATACCTGGAATACAAGGGTGAGAAAGCCTGATGACCCATGGGTCGAGACAACGTACGAGATGGGTCCCGTAAAGTGGAGAGTGGGCAGTGTGTAGTGGCATGTTTAGACCTGACCTGCACCCAGACTAAGGATGAGTGCTGTAGAGGAGGTGTGGGTGGGAGAACTATGGGTAGCTAATTATGGGTCTAGGCGTGCAGGTGTTTGCTGGAGTGGGTCTATACAGACAGCCCCAGGGATGTAAGCAATAGTATTCATTGGGCAGAGGCGCTGCCCAACGAGCAGCCACACCCGCTATGAGTCCCAGTGCAGCAGTCTATTTTATATGGCAAAGAACGGAATAACCAGATGTAGATGTAAATATATAGAGGTATGTGTGTGTATATCTACCCATAGCTACATGGAGATACACCTCTCCCTCTCCGTAGTACAAATGTATCCATACAGAGACAGAATACATATAAATACCCACATATAAATATATACATAGGCAGACACCCATACATCCATATGTCATTAGATATATATATATATATATATATATATATATATATATATATATATATATATATATATATATATAAAGCAATATATATATATATATATATATATATATATATATATATATATATATATATATATATGTATATAGTTATGTAGATACATATATTATATATATATATTTCACACTGAGCTAATCGAAGGAAGGACACTGAGCAAACTCAGAGCTATAATATATAACATTAAGTATCCTGTTTTTTGTTTATTTTGTTCTTTATTTCTTTGTTATTTATAGCACTTTGTGTACTGTGTATTTTTCTAGCTAGTTTCACTGTGTGTGAGGTATTAACTGGAAATTGTCCACTTTTATTAAGCATCTGTTGGGTTGTTTGTTTCTGATAACTTGTTGCAGTTAAACTCTTTTCTAGAGGCTCCTTTAGCTGTTTAAAACTTTCACTTAAAGGCTCACTGCTGCTTTTCAGCTGTGAGAAACATTTCTGCAGTTTGTTTCTAAGTAGTGGGGATAGTTGTAGCATTTCCATATTCAGGCTTGTATTTGGGCTTAATGTTTGTGGAGGCTGTGTGTCTGAGCACATATTCAGGGACATCTTGGTTTAGCCAAAGCCATCAGACATTTCAGCGAGAGAGAATTGTTTGAGGTCATTGGCTGACTGAGGTCACCTGGACTACAGCTTAGACTAAGCACCTCATTGGTTCTTTTGAGATTTCTTTCTTAAAAGCTGTCTCAGGTTTCAACTTTCTGTTACCTAAGAAGTTCAGTTGTGAGTGTTCTGCCATTTCACACTGAGCTAATCGAAGGAAGGACACAGCAAACTCGGAGCTATAATATATAACATTAAGTATCATGTTTTTGTTTATTTTGTTCTTTATTTCTTTGTTATTTATAGCACTTTGTGTACTGTGTATTTTTCTAGCTAGTTTCACTGTGTGTGAGGTATTAACTGGAAACTGTCCACTTTTATTAAGCATCTGTTGGGTTGTTTGTTTCTACTTGTTGCAGTTAAACTCTTTTTTCTAGAGGCTCCTTTAGCTGTTTAAAACTTTCATTTAAAGGCTCACTGCTGCTTTTCAGCTGTGAGAAACATTTCTGCAGTTTGTTTCTAAGTAGTGGGGATATTTGTAGCATTTCCATGTTCAGGCTTGTATTTGGGCCTAGTGTTTGTGGAGGCTGTGTGTCTGAGCACATATTCAGGGACATCTTGGTTTAGCCAAAGCCATCAGGCATTTCAGGGAGAGAGAATTTTTTGAGGTCATTGGCTGACTGAGGTCACCTGGACTACAGCTTAGACTAAGCACCTCATTGGTTCTTTTGAGATTTCTTTCTTAAAAGCTGTCTCAGGTTTCAACTTTCTGTTACCTAAGAAGTTCAGTTGTGTGTGTTCTGCCATTTCACACTGAGCTAATCGAAGGAAGGACACTGAGCAAACTCAGAGCTATAATATATAACATTAAGTATCCTGTTTTTTGTTTGTTTTGTTCTTTATTTCTTTGTTATTTATAGCACTTTGTGTACTGTGTATTTTTCTAGCTAGTTTCACTGTGTGTGAGGTATTAACTGGAAATTGTCCACTTTTATTAAACATCTGTTGGGTTGTTTGTTTCTGATAACTTGTTGCAGTTAAACTCTTTTTTCTAGAGGCTCCTTTAGCTGTTTAAAACTTTCATTTAAAGGCTCACTGCTGCTTTTCAGCTGTGAGAAACATTTCTGCAGTTTGTTTCCCACCCTTCCTCCTTTTTGGTATAGTGTTTTTATAGTTGGTGGCTTTGCAGTTGCCCGCCCCTGGTGTAAATTTGACCTGGGACCCTCCTCCCCGTCTAGTGTCATTACCTCATTCTACCCAGTACAGGGAGAACATTTGAGAAGGCCAATCAGCTTAGTTTCTGCTACTCCTTTCTCTCTTTCCACTAAAAAAAAAAAAAAAACTTTTTCTAAGCTTGTTTCCTGCATTTCCTGTGGGTAGTGTAGCCTGGATATAGATTTGCTGTTTCCAGGACTATTTGTAGGCTTCTAGGGGCCCAAGCCTTTCTGTGTTGGAGGGAAGCCTTCTAGCTTAATTTTGTTTCTTAGAACTAGCCAGTTTTTTGTTTCAGCACTTGTTCAGAACTTATTGTAAGCTCTAAATAAGCTACAAATTACTACAGCATTCAACTTTCCTCACCGTCTAGAGGAAAACAGTTTCTAGTACTTAACAAATAAGCACCTAACCAGGCATGTCTAAGGGTCAGCCCCTGGTGTTTTCTCATGTCTATGTGATGAATCTGGGCATCTTGGGGCAATGCAGTAATTGCCTCACGTACACAGACAACCCTGTCCTCCTACCACCCAAACACTACAACCTGTGAGAGATGCACTTATATAGACAATCTGAAAGCAAAGCTCTCTTCCCCCAAGACTGGACTAGACAGTCAAGAGGAGAAGGTAAACACTTGCACCACACCACACTCAGCACATAGTCCCTCAAAACCTACACCACCAAAACACACACATAGAAACACAAAACACACACCTACATTCGCGGAGGCTCTCAGTAAAAACCTGCCCAAGCAACTGGGACCTCCAAAGCAGAAACACAAGCAACCTCCACCCCCCCAACACAACCCAAATGACACAGCCCACAAACTCAGTGTGCCACTCAACCACAGCCCATAAGGCATAACAACGTACCCAACACTCTAGTCATAGGTGACTCTATAGTCAGGCACACTGATATTCCACTCACCAGGCTAAACAAGAAGAAAGTTACTGTCAGCTGCCTGTTGGGTGCCAAGATCCGCCACATAATGCATGCACTCAGGTCACTCCACAACAAGTACAAATATGACTCTGTCATTGTCCATGTTGGTGTGAATGACCTGAGATGTACCTACTTGGACTACATGAAAAGGGACATGGAAGAGCTCTCCGATCTTGTAGCCCAGGCAGGTATGACCCTAGCCCTGAGTAGCATCCTGCCATCACCCAGAATGATACCACAGTACAAGGACAAAATGATTGACTTCAACAATTGGCTAAGCTTCTGGTGCCATTCTAAGGGGATCCAGTATCTATCTGCCTGGGATGACAGGATCGACATTCCACGATGCTTTGCCAGAGATGGCCTGCACCTGTCGCCCCTGGGATTTCGGATACTGGCTAATGCTCTAGACACCCCTATAGTGCCTTTTTTAGGCAAGGTTCAAATGACAAATTCACCACCCTAACAGGTACAGGCAAGAAGAATCTGAGGGTATTGCTACTCAATGCTAGAAGTCTAAACCTCAAAATGCACTCTCTCGAGGCACTCCTTAAAATGGAGAACATCAACATCTGTGCAGTGACAGAGACCTGGTTCAAGGCTCCAGAGAGTACCCCTGCATTACCAGGCTATAATTCTTACCACACCTTTCGGCCATCTAACCTGGACCGAAACACTAAAGGCAGAGGCGTGTCCATATTCATTAAGGATATCAACACCTCCAGGCTAGTTGCTCAGCATAATGCATCCGAGATTATCCAAGTGCAACTAACTCTGGGCAAGACCGCAATCCAAATTGTAGCTTGCTACAGATCCCCCACCATGCCCCAGGATTCCCACTCCTCATTTCTTAATACACTGGAAAATATTAGGGTACAACCTAACACCCTAATAATGGGCAATTTCAACTACCCTACCAATAACTGGGAAACCTAGTCATGTACCAACTCTTGAGCTCAACATTTTCTGGAATTCATAAATTCCAATGCCATGGATCAACTTATCCACACCCCCACCAGGGGCAGCAATATCCTAGACCTGGTTATTACCAACATGGGCAACCGGTGCTCCACACCAGAGGTCAATTCCTCGTTGGTCAGATCCGATCATAAGCTAATCACCCTAGACATCCACATCCCTCCCCCACCCCCCATTAGGGAAACCACAGTAAAAAATTTCTCCAAAGCCAACTTCACGCTTCTTAAGACAGAAGTGGCAAACTTCACGACACCCATGCTGACGGACAATAAAGGTATGACTGCTGAATCCTACACAAATGCACTTTATAAGCACTTGCATGAGTGCATGGATCGTGCAATCCCTAACAAAACCAAGATGCTATCCTCCAAAAAAAGGAAGCCAATCTGGTGGTCCCCTGCCATAAACAAACTCTACAACAGAAGAAAGAAAATGTTGCAAAAAAGAGTAAAATCCCATGATTGGAGAAACTCCCTGGTCAGCTTCAGTAAGAAGCTGAGATCCCTCATAAAATCCTCGAAAGCTAGTTATGAAAACAAAATCGCCACTGACTCTAAAGACAACCACAAAGCATTCTATAGCTATGTCAAGAATCTCAATGGCAACACTCAGATCTGCTCTGAGTTACAGCACAATGGCACTAAATATACAGAACCAACGGATATTGCCAACATCCTGGCAGATAGGTTCAGTGCTAACTTTATCCCTCTGTCATCCCCTAAAGGGCCCATCTCTATACCAGAAGAATGCAAAGTTCCTGTAATCATGGCTGCACAGGTAAAAAACACACTATCCAAAGCCAAGAACACAGCATCCATGGGACCTGACGACATCCCAGGCTGTGTTCTACATGAACTACTGAACGAACTGGCACCCCACCTAAGTACCATGTTCAATCATAGCCTCACCTCAGGCTATGTGCCCACTGAATGGCACACAGTGACAGTTATCCCACTCCACAAAGGGGGAGCCACCACAGACCCCGGAAACTACTGCCCCATTAGCCTAACAAGCCTGGTCTGCAAGGCTATGGAGCGTATCATCATGGAACTTATAAACAATGACATTAGTAATCTCCACACTCAGGACCCTACCCAGTTTGGGTTTGTAAAAGGCAGATCATGTCTCCTAAACCTGATAGACTTCTTTGAAGCAGTCACCAAAGCCGTAGATGAGGGTAAGGTGGTTCACACAGCCTATCTAGATCTCGCCAAGGCTTTTGACACCATCCCCCACTCTGGAATTATAGATAAACTCACTAAACTAGGTATAAATCCCTATGTCACAAGATGGGTTGCCAACTGGCTCACTGACAGAACCCACACTGTGAAAGTAGCAGACTCCAAATCCAGCTTCAGACCAGTGACAAGTGGAGTACCACAGGGTTCAGTCCTGGGTCCTCTCCTGTTTGGTATCTAATTCTCTGAAGTACAGGCCAACACAGAAGGTCTTTGGCCAATGAAGTTCACAGATGACTGCAAACTAGGAGCCATAATCAAAACTCCAAAAGATGTGGACATCCTACAAAAGGGCCTTGCTGAGGCAGATGCCTGGTGTCAAAGCCATGGCCTCAAGCTCAATGCCAAGAAGTGCATTGTCATTCCTTTTGGTAAAATCTCAGTACCCATGAACTACCACATAGGTGGTAGTCTACTTAACACCGAAAGTGTGATAAGAGACCTTGGGACACAGGTAGACAGTAGTCTCTCCTTTGATAATCACATCGCCACAGTAGTCAGGAAATCCTTCTATGTGGCACACCTCATCACAAAAGGTTTCTCATCCAGGAAAAAAGAGGGCATTGTTCCCCTCTACTCATCACTCATTAGACCCATTATAGAGTACAATGCCCCTTTTGGTATGTACCTCACAAGACATCTACAACAACTGGAAAGGCCACAGAAATACCTCACAAAGAGGATTACCGGCCTCAAAGAGATGCCCTATGCAGACCGTCTAAAAAAACTGCAGCTTTACTCCGTTGCATTTCGCCTACTCAGAGGCGATCTCTGCTTAACACACAAAGCTATGTCAAACCCAGAGCTTTTAGACATGCTCCACTTAAAGAAATCCCAATCCCTACCAGCTACACACTCTAGGGACCTAAACCTCATCACCACAATTAACAGAACATGCTGGAGGGATAGATTCCTGTCCCAGAGACTTCCCATACTCTGGAACAAGCTACCTGTCTATATCAAACAAAGCTCCTCATTAGCACTGTTCAAGAAAAATCTTGATGATTGGATGGGAGATAGGAAATTCACCCCGGGGATCACTTCTGTGGCTCTGTTCGACAGTGGCACAGGAAAATAATTTTCTTGGGTGGCGAAAGCCAGGGTACCTTTGGCTAGGCTTATATAGGCCCTAGGGCCAATAGCCTAGTACCTACCTATGAACCTATATATATATATATATATATATATATATATATATATCTATATATATATATATATATATATATATATATATATATATATATATATATATATATATATATGTATCTATATATATATATATATATATATATATATATATATATATATGTGTGTGTGTGTGTGTGTAAATATACACATATAAATAGCTAGGATATGCTACAACAGTTAAGAATTACATATGTTCACAGGCCGTGCAAATGGGGGTGAGGGATCTATTCAACAAACGTGTAACATGTAGCATCAACTCCCCCCCAGCTAGACTGGTAATACAAACAAACACAATAAAAGTAAACACGCTACTGCTTCCCAGACTACAGGCAGGATACTACCAGTGGGAGAGACCCACCAAGTCTAATCTTGAAACAAAGACATGAATGCCCCTTGTGGGACACCCAAAAAAATGATTTTTGGGCTTCCTTCCATTACACCGATGTCCAACGGCAGGCCATGCATGTTCCAGGTCTACAAGGTAGGTGAAGCCTGATGATCCATGGGGCGAGACAACATACGTGATGGGTCCCAAGAAGTGGGAAGTGGGTAGTGTGTACTGGTGTGGCCAGACCCGACCTGCACCCGGAGTAAGGAAGAGTGCCGAAGAGGATGTGCAGTTTGGGATCTATGGGTATGAAATTATGGGCCTAGCTGTGCAAGTGTTGGCTGGAGTGGTTCTGTGTGGACCACCCCAGGATGTAAGCAATAGTGTGCATTGGCCAGAGGCACCACCCAACGGGCAGTCACTCCCACTATGAGTCCCACTGCAGCACAGTCTATCTATTTATATATATATATATATGTATATATACACCCATACCTGCATGGAGTTATACCTCTCCATCTCCGTAGTACAAACGCATACATGCAGAGACAGAATATCATTAAATACCCACATATAGATATATACATATGCAGACACCCATACATCCATATGTCGTTAGATATATATATATATATATATATATATATATATATATATATATATATATATACAGCGATATATATATATATATATATATATATATATATATATATATATATATATATATATATATATATATATATATGTATATGTATATATATATATATATATATATATATATATATATATATATATATATATGTATGGGTGTGTGTGTGTGTGTAAACATACACATATATATAGCTAGGATATGATACAGCAGTTAATAATTACATATGATCACAGGCCATGCCAGTGCGGGTGAGGGGTCCAATCAACAAATGTGTAACATGTAGCATCACCCCCCCCCCCCAGCTAGACAGGTGAAACATACAAACACACAACGCAAGTAAATACACCGCTGCTTCCCAGGCTATAGGCAGTATACTACCAGTGGGAGAGACCTGCCAAGTCTAATCTTGAAACAAAGACATCATTGTCCCTTGTGGGACACCCCAAAAAGTGATGATAATCTGAGTCAGTCCCTGTAACTATTTATGTAACCAGGCCGTGTATGTACACAGACTACTAGGTTGGGCAAGCCTGATGACCCATGGGTCGAGACAATGTACGACATGGGTCCCGAGACATGGAGAGTGAGCAGTGTGTAGTGGTGTGTTTAGACCCCACCTGCACCCACAGTAAGGATGAGTTCTGTAGAGGAGGGGCAGGTGGGGGAACTATGGGTATGCAATTATGGGCCTAGGCGTACAGGTGTTGGCTGGTGCAGTTGTATTCGGACTGCCCCGGGGACGTAAGTAATATTGCGAATTGGGCAGAGCTTCCACCCATACCTCTCAACCTCTTAGAGCAAAACCTCTGGACAGAACCTAAATTGTTGGGGGGACAAATAGGGACAGAAATTAAATATTCCACTTACAACCTTAGAAAGCTGATGTAGGTTATGCATTAGCATGACTCTTCTGAAGGATGTGGAGTCTTAAACTCAAATACTTGTCATTATTTAATGACTTCAGTTCCCAGATATTTGCCAGACAGGTGCAGATTGTAAGAGGAACACACTAAAATTATGAAGCAAAACTCTGGACAGTCTGCGGAAACTGTACAGGCGACAGGTATGCTTTTGCCTAACGGGCAGCCATTCCCGATATGGGTCCCACTGCAGCACAGTCCAGTTTACATGGCAAAGTATGGTATAACCATATGTGTTGTTGTATAACCCACTACACAACACCTAAGAACACATGGTCACAACACCCCACTGTAGGCATGTAAGCCGATCTAAGTGGCATCACACGGTATTATTGTAGTCCACACCCCCACCCAGGGATGTGAGTGTCCAACGCAAACACCAAATGCAGTGTATATGCACAGCTGTTGTCGTAGATGACATAGCTAGCTGTGGATCTTCCCTGTAGCCGTCCTGCACATCCCTGGATAATTCCCCTACTAACTCCCTCCTTTGTGCCCCATGCACACCACGTACCTATCAGCCCCTGTTCCATTTCTATTAATGTTTAAGGTTACACGTAGGTGACACCCTCTTCCCCCACTATATTGCCAGTACAGACAACCTTTATTTGTGTACCATACAATAATGTATGCCATTACTGACAGCATGTAGATTTAGATGTATATAACCAGTGATGGCTGCAAGGCCCACACAAATCAGTAGCTGCAGACAGTGCGGATATATAACATACTGTGGTGTCCAGGCCAAGCCCTTCAATCCGTACAACAGTAGACAAAGGATTTGCCTGCAAGATAAGTAACAATCAACAATGTCAGATGTAGTTCAGCAGCCTCTAATTACACCATGTAGTCAAGCCCTAGGGGGACATTCATTTCTTGTGATAATGTCAATGTATCTGTCACATGTATGGACTCTGACCATCAAATGTTGTGGGAGTCCACATTATGACTGGGATGATAGCAGGAATGCTAGCAGTAATTAAAGATAGGCCATTACCTATCAACCCCATAACTGTATCACAGCAGGACAAAGCCTGCCATATATGTGGAGGACAAAGGCAGGAACACAGGGCCATACTCGCAATATTGCAGTTACAAACCCTGGAACATGCAGGTGTTACACGATGCGTTGCAACATACCCTTATGCAGGAATAAGACATCAGTGACACAAATGGATATAGCCATGTACTGCTAGCACGCAACACACACACACTGCCAGTGTAATATCTGACACAGGACCTGTGTGGTAGACAGACAACACATGATAGGCACATCTCTGTCCAGCTAGAGGATAGGCCCACAGTAGTCAGCTATGGAGACAGACTGCATTCCAAGATAAACTAGTATATATACTCACACACACACACACACACACACACACACACACACACACACACACACACACACACACACACACACACACACACACTGTAACACCAGTACTATACAAAGCATAACACCACTCTACTCACAGTCTGTCTGTATGTCCTGATCCTCCTACATATATGTGTCTGCCCTGAGTGTGCAGGTTATCCTGTAAGAGTTATTGCTACCTGCTGTTTGCAACATTGATGCCCACACATAGGAAGGATGTTCATCACACAGGGAATGTACAGGGAATACGCCCACATGATGTAGGGATTTATAGAGGGTGGTTGCCATGACAGTGGTAATTGGAAGTACTGCACATGTGTACTCAGATATATATATATATATATATATATGGCTATCTGGATAAGTACATGTCCATATATTTCCACCATATGCCCTGGACATGGAGTGTAGCCCCAGCCCCTATAGTCTCACAGTCATAGTGCAAGGGGATGGCAGGTATGTATAGCAGGTATATTACTAGACTTTTGCTACTCTCATTGGGATTGTCTTCACAGACATGGTGTGTGTGGAAGGTGTCATCTGCTCATAACATGTGTGCCATTGGCTACTGACAGACATCCTACGGTTATCATTGTACAGTACCTGCATATATAGCAGGCTCGACAGCCATGTCACAGCACAGGGTGGGATACACCTGTGTGACAGTGCATAACCACAACCAATGTGAACACAGCCACAACCACATATGGTACGCTAACATAATAGTACAGTATACGGACTATCTGTTCTACACCATCCTCATATGTGCTACTCACAGAATGACCCTACATATACTGGGCTGCTACACAGTTTGGTCTGATGGCTGTCTGTGGTATGGGACATGTGTGTGTATGGCTCTGCAAACATGTATGGTAAAACGGTACCATACAGTGGGGCAGCATGTGACATCAGATAGAAGGGGAGCTAGAACAATGACATCTACCACAGTCTGTACACAGGCCATAGTACATATTAACAATACACACACTGCCGACATTCACCATCACTACACAGTCCTCAGTACGGTACAAACATCCACAGAATGTCCAGGTTATGGCATGAAATGTAACCCCTACTGTACATGACATATGTAGCACTCTGATATATCACTAGCATGTTATCAGATATGATGACACCATTTAAGGTGTACAGCACATATGCACCACTTCATGCACAACATATGTACAAAGGTTGACAGAGGTGTGGCTGACAGCACATACACAGGGCCAGTATAGACATGTTGCTGTGATACCCTCATAAATCTACCATTGTAACGGAGTTTGTTGCAACATATGTCCAATGAGGGATATGTGGTCAGTAACTGTCATGGCCTTCACCATCAACAGACTGCAATCCTCACACTACCTTCTGCATTCCACAGATAGATGCATCGTGGCTAACACATGAAACCAAAGGCTCAACACTGCCCAGTCTGCAGATGACCCTGCAGATGGGGATTCCTCATATACATGGAACTGACATGGCAGGTATTGCGACATGTATGACAGGCATATCCAGACAAACACTGTTAAACCAACACTACTCCATATGCAGTATAGCAGCACTTACAGTCTGCAGTCAGGTCAGGAACATCCCCCTCCTGTTTTGTTGCCCTCTTTCCACAGTGTATGTTGTTAGAGGTAAATCCCCAACCCATCTGAGATACTGTTTGCCAAACGATAGTTCTAGCTCCTGCTCACAGTGACAGACAAAGGCCAACACCACCATGATGTTCCCAGGTATTGGAGTGCATTTCCATGCAATTGGCTATGGGGATGTTGCCACAGCTGTTCCACGTGCAGTCAGCTAGGGGAGGGCTGCAATTTGTGCAGAAGCCATCAGCTGATCATGAGCATCACTTAAAATACACATGCTGCTGCCTAAGCAAAGCAGGTGTGGGCCTCCACATCTGCCAGAGAGGGAGTTGGGGAGGCAGACAGAGGCGAATACATGTCAGGGAGGGGTGGGAGGGTAAAACTGAAGCATGTTTGTTTCACACACCTACCAGCACAGGGTATCAAACCCCTGACAGCTATGTAGTGCTATCACAGTTAGATACAGTTACTGGATGCGCCACATGGGTTATCTGCTGGGGAGCACCTCAGAACATATATGTCATGGTGAGAGACATCTGCAACAGGGATATGGTAGATATACAGTAGGTGACGTACACATGCCTGTCTACATGAACAGATGCCAGTGTCAACACAGGCACACTCACAGAGGGACGCACACACATATTAACACACTTGGCAGGGCCTGGAGTGCAACTCATCCCTAGTGGGAGTGCCACAACACATCAGTGTGCAGGGAACACATGCACAACACAGGTCATATGGAGGTCGTATGGGCAGTGAGTATAAGGGGTGTCAGACATCAGGCAGCATGCTTCACTGTGCCCTGGGGGGTGTAGTGCATATGTATGTGGGCATATGCACCATACAACACACACACAAACACACAGGGTGCCAGTTCGGACATGCATGGGTGCATATCTGCATGGGTGTGTGGTGGTCAACAGTGCCAGCAGGCTATGCAAGGGTAGGCAATGGGTATACCTTGGCATCAGGCCACATGACAGTGGTCTGCATTGTGGCTCAGGCCTATAGCTTCTGCATTTGCCAATACAGGTGGGTATTGCATCCCTCATCCAGTCACCTGGGTGACTATTGTGTGTGGCCAATGCTGTGCATCACTTGCCATGTATGTGTTCCCTAGTCCATGACTTGGATGGTGTTTAGGATGTGCACACCTCCCACATGCATGTACAGTGGCATGTGGAACTGTATCCGGGGTGTCTGGCCCATGCTGTGAACACAGGTTATCGTAAGATGTGCCAGTCTTGCCCACCTGTGGCAGGGACTGGTAATAGTCAGCAGGTTTACCCTGCACCTACATTGATAGCATGCTAAAAGCATTCCTTGATGTCAGTGTCATCTGTCCATACAGGGCATGTTGTCAGGCATGGTATGTCCATTGTGAGTCACATGTGAAGGCACAGTGGGGTTGCTAACTGTGATTGGCTGGCCTTGATGTCACATGTATGGGTATGGCTTTGCACCCCAGCCTCTCAGCTATTTACATCTGTTATCCCTGTATGGTTGACATTGTGATATATAGTAGGGCCACCATAAATGAAGTAAGCAAAACCCCTCCACATTGCCCACAGGTGTCACACACTCACACCCACCTCCACAGGATGCGAGTTACAAACACACATACACACACACACACACACACACACACACACACACACACACACACACACACACACCTGTTATGTCTGGGAGTAGAACCCCTACCTAACTAGTTTACTACAGTACAGTACTACGCAGTTATAGTATGCGCCACGGACATTACTGAAGTACATCTTCCCCAAAGGTGTATTTCACAATTAATGACATCAGCAGGATTACCAAAGTAGGGCATTTGTAATGTACTGCGAGTGATTAGCCTATAATGCATTGCTCCATACACAGACACTGAAACACACACATAACATCCGGAACTATCATGGATGGAGATGGAACCCTACCACCGTTCTAAATCACTCTACAGCAGTACGCAGTTACAGAATGTGGTACGGCGATTACTGGGCTATCACTTTCCCAGAGATATATTTTTAGGTGAGTGACAGCAGCCTTGCCAAAGTAGAGTATTTGTATTGTACGGAGTGTGAGTAGCCTAAAAAGCATTGCTCTCTACTCAGTCAGACACACACACACACACACACACACACACACACACACACACACACACACACACACACACACACACACACACACACACTTGCCGGGTCTGGGGTTCGAACACCTACCTAACTAGTTTATCACACTATAGCAGTATGGAGTTACAGAACACGCTACGGTGATTACTGGGCTATCACTTTCCCAGAGGTGTATTTCTAGGTGAGTGACATCAGCAACCTTGCCAAAGTAGAGTATATGTATTGTATGGAGTGTGAGTAGCCTAAAAAGCATTGCTCTCTACTCAGACACACACAGATTCACACACAAACACATTTGCCAGGTTTGGGGTTCGAACAGCTACCTAAATAGTTTATCACACTACAGCAGTACGGAGTTACAGAATGCGCTATGGCGATTACTGGGCTATCACTTTCCCAGAGGTGTATTTCTAGGTGAGTGACATCAGCAGCCTTGCCAAAGTTGAATATATGTATGGTACAGAGTGTGAGTAGCCTAACAAGCATTGCTCTCTACACATTCAGAGACAGACAGGCACACACACAAATGCACACTCACACAGTCGACAGGTCTGAGGTTAGTACTACTACCTAACTAGTCTATCACTGCAGCAGTATGCAGTTATGGGACACACCATGCATATTACTGAGCTATAGCTCTCCCAAAGGTGTAATTCACATTGGATGACGTCAGCAGGCTTGTCATACTACTGCTATGGGGAGGGCAGTGTGTGCATGGGCCATACCCCATTCATGTAGGGGTTGATATGCCACATGCGGGTACACACGAGGTCATATGTCACAGGTACGTGTATACAGGTACTAGATGGCTACTTCCTTGTACAGTCTTGTTGCACAGCTGGCACATGCACCACATAGTCTGTCATGCTGACAGGTACTGCTGGCTAGTATCCGCAGTGGGTTATATCTGCACCTCATGTGTTGGGGGCCCTTTGGCTGTGTGCCAGTTGGGACAGGCCCACATGGCTCCTTGTCACAGTCACTCTCTTCCACACATCTATGCCCATGTACCTGTGGCTTATTATAGTGTGTTGTCCTTACATATTTGTCTGTATTCCTATCCACTGTGTGTGCAAGACAGGAGTGGTGCATGCTGACATGTGTCTGCACTGCGAACTGCAACTGCCAGATATGTCTGGTCCACTGGTGTTTCCAGACATGGCCTTCATGTGTTTGTGTGTGAGCATGCCCAGTATGACCTCTCAGTATGTTGTTGACTGACATTGCCTTCATTCCTCTATGTGTGTGAGCATGCCCAGTATGGCCATCTGTATTGCATGTGTGGATCAGGTCCAGGTAGTTTGTACTGCGGTGCTGACCTTTGTGTTGTACACCGACAGGTAGCATGCTGTGTCTGCAGGGTATCCATCTGTCATTTGGCAGTGAATGTTGCTACATTTCTGCACAGCGGGGGGGGGGGGGCACCTGACTGTTTCCTCTGTTCTATACAGGAGTGGGGGGGTACACCTGACTGTTACTATTAGTGTACGTTGGATGGGGGGGGGCACACCTGACACTTCTATGCATTTGCTAGGACTGTACTGGTATGTCAGGTACTCCATTTCAGTCTGTAGTCTTACCTATCCTGCTGGCCTGAGACTTACCAGTGTACTACAGATCCTAGCTTTGCTTACCCACATATTAGTTTCTGACTTCCTAGCCTTCACAACTTACATCCGACTGCCTGGCCTGCTGTGGTCTGTCTGTGTAGGCCTGGAGGAGGGGTTACCCATAGGGCATATTCAGAAGCCATAGTACAGCATTTGATTGTGTTAGTCTTCACCTGTCCTGCTGGCTGAGTCTGTTGTTGGGTATGTGAACCTTCCTGACTGGCATGTGTGGCTCTTATGGACACCCATATTGCTCAGGCCATTTCCTGCAGTGGGTTTTGTCACCCTGTGTAGTACTGGCTACTATGGTGACTCCAGTATGTGTTACAGATGTCATGATGCCACTATGGGTGTCTACTGCCTGCTGCCTTGACATTCGGCCACCCATTTCCCTTGCATGTTCACATCCATACCATAGCTACAGGTAAAAACACATTCTACTCAATTTGGCAATTGGTAGGTTGATTGACGTACCTTGAGGGTGCGCTGGACTTGAGGATGGAGCTGGAGGGCTGCCTATGTTGGATGCACATAGTACACTTCCTATACATAGTTGGGCACAGGTAGTGTCATGTTTGGCATCCCTTTTACTGTCTGTGCGAGTCAGAGAGAGGTGTCATTCCCTGGGTCCCTACATATGCTATGTGTTGCCTCTTTGCCAAGGCCAAGTCATACTGGGCATGTCCCCTTCTGCCTACTGGGGCAGACTCAGGTTGTTCCTCCTCCGAGTCACTCTGTGCCTGTACAGGCCTTGGTGGGGAGCTGTGTGGCCCTGCCCCATGCTGTTCCTGCTGCAGCTGTTTCCACAGGATCATATTGTGTAGCATAGCACATACCATAACAATTTGGGTACATGTAGCTGGTGAATACTGCAGGGCTCCTCCGGATGTGCCCAGACACTGGATCCGTGACCTGATCATCCCAAACACATGCTCTATTGTATGTCTGGCCTGTGCGTATGCCTCATTATGGCATTGTTGTTCAGGTGTGTGTGCATTTCTGATGGGTGTCATCAGCCACGGCTCCAGTGGGTACCCAGCATCCCCCACTAGGTGACCATAGGGGATGTCCACATCGGCAAATCTGTGGTACAGCTGTGTCAGTTGCCATATGTGTGAATCGTCATAGCTTCCAGGGCAGCCAGCACACACATTCAGTATAATGTCCTGGGCATCACATATGACCTGGCAGTTGATGGAGGGTATGCCCCTGTAGTTGATGTAGGCCCTACCCTGCTCACCAGGTGGTGCTTTGATGTGTAAGTGTGTGCAGTCTATAGCACCCACTACCCCAGGGTAGTTTGCTATTTGATGGAAGAGATGCATATTGCTGGTCAACACCTCACGTGTGTTGAGGAAATATACGTGCTCACTGGCATGTGCTGACATGGCATCCAGGAACTGGTGGAATACTCTGGATGCTGATGCCTGTGAGATGCCCATGATATCCCCAGTTGTGTTTTGGGAGGTACCTGTGGCTAGTATACCTAGGCCTACACATACCTTGGTATACCCTGGTATCCACTGGGATTGGTTCCCCTCGGCCAGTGTGGTGTGTCAGGTGTGGCCTGCACAGCTTGACGATTTGCTGTAGGAAGTCTCTGTCCACCCTATAGCGCTCCACTATCTCCAGCTCATGTAGCCCCTGATAAGTTACCCTGGGTCTGTACACTCTTCTCTGTCTCCTCACTGTGGGTTGTTCAGCAGCATTCACATCCTCATCACCCTCAGCCTCTTGCACAATTTTTTCTATGTTGCCTGCTGCAGCCCTTCTCATTTTGTAGGTTTGTTTTTTAAAATTTCTCTGCTTGTATACACCGGTGGTGTACAGTGTGGAAAAAACAGGGGGGAAGGTGTTTGCTTGGTTTATAGTGGTGCTCTGGACTGGACTGTTCTGCTGCTTGTGTAATTAGCTGATTCTGATACATTTCGCCTGGCAGCTCAGCTAGTTCTCCTTGATTACCTTCCTACTGCTGTTTTTCCTTCCCATTGCCTCCCTGTTTAAGCCTGTGTGCGCGCCATGCAGAGTGCTCAAATGTGCACAGAGCTGCTATTTCCTGGTTTAACTTCCTTTTTCTTCCTGTGAACATGCACACCCACTTACACTTTGTAAGGAGTGCTAGGCAGTTTGGACACACCTCTAGCTTAGTTGTGCTAAGCTAGGAGCAGTCCCGAGCCACAGGGCTCCAATCCACTTACAGTATGCCTGACACCCCCCCATGATGTCACCTATATCCTAGTCTTGCACCCAGCTATTTATACTCTTACACTCTTGGGACCTGCCTCACACCCTGGGGAAATCTGGGATTCACTATCTTTCCCCTCATTTCCATCTCTCTCTTCCTGATTTAAAAGCCAGCATTTCCACTTGATTCCCCCTTCCTGTAACTAGTCTAGTCCAGATACAGATTTGCTGTATCCAGGACTGTTTGTAAGCTTCTGAGCCCCCAAGCCTTTCTGTGTTAGAGGGAAGCCTGCTAGCTTATCAGTGGGAGTGGTAAGCACTAGGTAACCTATCTACCACATAAGGAGTGTATTCCGGCCCATAAATTGTAGTTATTGGCCGTTTGAGCAATTTTTCCATCTCTCTCAACTCTCTGATTTAAAAGCCTGCATTTGCACTTGTTTCTTTATTGTAACTAGTCTAGTCCAGGTACATATTCTTAGTTTTAGCACTTGAATTTGGTTATTCGTGCTCAGCAATTGTTCAGAACCTGTTGTAAGCACTACATAAGCTACAAATTACTACAGCACTCAACCTTCCTCATTATCTAGAGGAAAAAGTTTTTGTACTTACTTTCCTCACTCGCTTAGAAAAAACAGTTCTTGTACTCACTTTCCTCACTTGTCTAGAGGAAAATGTTTTTTTATTCAGGCATGTCCAAAGGTTAGCTCCCAGTGTTCTCTCCTGTCTATCTGATGAATCTGGGCATCTTGGGGCAATGTAGCAATTGCCTCATGTACACAGACAACCCTCTCCTCCTACCACCCAACACTACAACCTGTGAGAGATGCACTTATCTAGCCAAACTGGAGGTAAAGCTCTCTCCAACCAAGACTGAACTTGACAGTCAAGAGGAGAAGGTAAACACTTGCACCACACCACATTCATCACATAGTCCCACTAAACCTACACCACCAAAATCCACACATAGAAACACAAAAACAATCGCGGAGGCTCTCAATAATAATCTGCTGAAGCAACAGCGACCTCCAAAGCAGAAATGCAAGCAACCTCCACCCCCCCCAACGCAACTCAAATGACACATAGCCCACAGACTCAGTGTGCCACTCAACGACAGGCCATAAGGCAAAACAACATACCCAACACACTAGTCATTGGTGACTCTATAGTCAGGCACACTGATGTCCCACTCATCAGGCTAAACAAGGAGAAGGTTACCGTCAGCTGCCTGTCAGGTGCCAGGATCCGCCATATATCCCATGCACTCAGGTCACTCCACAACAAGTACAAATATGACTCTGTCATTGTCCATGTTGGTGTGAATGACCTGAGACGTACCTCCCTGGAATACATGAAAAGAGAAATGGAAGAGCTCTCCGATCTTGTAGCCCAGGCAGGTATGACACTAGCCCTGAGTAGCATCCTGCCAGTGCCCAGAATGATACCGCAGTATAAGGACAAAACGATTGACTTCAACAATTGGCTAAGCTTCTGGTGTCATTCTAAGGGGATCCAGTATCTGTCTGCCTGGGATGACATGGTCGACAGACTACGATGCTTTGCCAGAGATGACCTGCACCTGTCGCCCCTGAGATTCCAGATACTGGCTAAGGCTCTTGCCACCCCTAGAGTGCCTTTTTTAGGCAAGGTTCAAATGACAAATTCACCAGTGTAACAGGAACAGGCAAGCAGAAACTGAGGGTAATGCTACTCAATGCTAGAAGTCTAAATCTCAAAATGCACTCTTTCAAGGCACTCTTTAAAATGGAGAACATCGATATTTATGCAGTGACTAAGACCTGGTTCACGGCTCCAGAGAGCACCCCTGCATTACCAGGCTAAAACTCATACCACACTTTTCAGCCATCTAACCTGGACCGGAACACCAAAGGTGGAGCTGTGTCCATATTCATTAAGGATATCCACGCCTCCAGGCTAGTTGCTCAGCAGGTTATCCAAGTGCAACTAACTCTGGGCAAAACTGCAATCCAAACTGTAGCTTGCTACAGATCCCCCACCATGCTCCAGGACTCCCACTCCTCTTTTCTTGATATACTGGAAAATATTAGGGTTCAACCAAACACCCTAATAATGGGTGATTTCAACTATGCCACTATTAACTGGTAAAACTATTCATGTACCAACCCCTTCACTCAACGCCTTCTGGAATTCATAAATTCCAATGCCCTGGATCAACTTATCCACACCCCCACCAGGGGCAACAATACCCTAGACCTAGCCATTACCAACATGGGTGACCGGTGTTCCACACCTGAAATCAACTCATTGGTCATATCTGACCATAAGCTAATCACCCTAGATATCCACATCCTGCCCCCACCCACCACTAAGGAAATCACGGTAAAAAATTTCTCCAAAGCCAACTTCATGCTTCTTAAGACAGAAGTGGTGAACTTTATGACACCCATGCAGATGGACAATACAGTTATGACTGCTGAATCCCACACAAATGCACTCTGTAAGCACTTACACAAGTGCATGGATCATGCTTTCCCAAACAGAACCAAGACGCTATCCTCCAAAAAAAGGAAGCCAATCTGGTGATCCCCTGCCATAAACAAGCTCTACAACAGAAGGAAGAAACTGTTGCAAAATAGAGTAAAATTCTGTGAATGGAGGAGCTCCCTGGTCAGCCTCAATAAAAGCTGAGATCCCTTATAAGATCCTCCAAAGCTAGCTAAGAAAACAAAATAGCCACTGATTCTAAGGGCAACCACAAAACATTTTATAGTTATATCAAGAATCTCAGTGGCATCACCCAGATCTGCTCTGAGTTACAGCACAACGGCACAAAAATTACAGAACCAACTGATATTGCCAACATCCTGGCAGGTAGGTTCAGTGTTAACGTTACCCCCCCCTCACTCCCTAAAGGGCCCATATCTATACAGGAAGAATGCAGAGTCCCTGTAATCACATTTATGCAGGTAAAAGCTGCACTCTCTAAAACCAAAAACACAGCATCCATGGGACCGGACAACATCCCAGGCTGCATTTTACATGAACTTCAGAATGAACTGGCTCCCCACCTAAGCACCATGTTCAATCATAGTCTCACGTCAGGCTTTGTACCCACTGAATGGCGCACAGCAACAGTTATCCCACTCCACAAAGGGGGGGCTACCACTGATCCTGGGAACTATTGCCCTATTAGCCTGATGAGCCTGGTCTGCAAGGCCATGGAATGTATCATCATGGAACTCAGAAACAAAGACACTGGTAACCTCCAAACTCTGGACCCCACCCAGTTCGGGTTTGTGAAAGGCAGATCATGCCTCCTGAACCTAATCAACGTCTTTGAGGCAGTCACCAAAGTTGTAGATGAGGGTAAGGTGGTTCACACAGCCTACCTTGACCTCGCCAAGGCTTTCAACACCATCTCCCATTCTGGAATTATAGCTAAACTCACTAAACTAGGTATAAATCCTTATGTCACAAGATGGGTTGCCAAGTGGCTCACTAACAGAATCCACACTGTAAAAGTTGCAGACTCCAAATCTGACTTCAAACCAGTGACAAGTGGACTACCACAGGGTTCAGTCCTGGGACCTCTCCTGTTTGGTATCTACTTCTCTGAAGTACAGGCTAACCCAGAAGGCCTCTGGCTAATGAAGTTCACAGATGACTGCAAACTAGGAGCCATAGTCGAGTCCCCAAATGATGTGGACATCCTACAGAAAGGTCTCAGTGAGACAGATGCCTGGTGTCAGAGGCATGGCCTCAAGCTCAATGCCAAAAAGTGCATTGTCATCCCCTTTGGTAAAAACGCTGTACCCACGAACTACCACATAAACAGCAGTCTGCTTAATGCCGAATATGTGATAAGAGACCTTGGGACCCAGGTGGACAGTACTCTCCTTTGATAATCACATCGTCACAGTAGTCAGGAAATCTTTCTATGTGGCACACCTCATCACAAAAGGGTTCTCATCCAGGAAAAAAAAAGGTCATTGTTTTCCTCTACTCGGCAATCATTAGACCCATTATAGAGTACAACGCCCCTTTTGGAATGTACCTCACAAGACATCTGCAGCAGCTGGAAAGGCCACAGAAGTACCTCACAAAGAGGATTACTAGCCGCAATCAGATGCCCTACACTGACCGTCTCAAAAAACTCCAGCTTTACTCTGTAGCATATTGCCTACTCCAAGAAGATCTCTGCCTAACATATAAAGCTGTGTTAAACCCAGAGCTGTTAGACATGCTACACCTTATGAAATCCCAATCCCTCTGAGCTACATGCTCTAGGGACCTAAACCTTGTCACCACAATAAACAGGACATGCTGGAGGGATAGATTCCTGTCCCAGAGACTTCCTGTACTCTGGAACCAGCTACCCATCTATGTCAAGCAATGTTCCTCATTAGCACTTTTCAAGAAAAATCTTGATAAATAGATGGGAAATAGGAAATACACCCCGGAGATCACTTCTGTGGCTTTGCTCGACAGGGGCACAGGAAATTAACTTTCTTGGGTGGCGTAAGCCAGGGAACCATGTTGGCTAGGCTTACTTAGGCCCTTGGGCCGATAGCCTAGTACCTACCTATGAACCTATCTTAGTGTTTAGAAAAGACACATCTTTTAAACAATTATTAGAAAGGGGTAAACACCCATAGTTTGACAAAGCCATGAAAGAAAACTGGCACATATATGTGTGGGAGTTGTAGCCAGTGTAAACACATACTTGGCAAGGAGCATGCAATCATAGCCAACAGAAAATATGGATGCAACCAATATTTTAATTGCAATTCTTGCAATGTAGTATATGCAGCCCTATGTGACACATGTTCAAGTTTTTACATAGGGAAGACTTCAAGGAGACTAAGAGATTGAGTATACTCACATTTTTCAGATATAAAGAATAAAAAACTTACCAATGCATTGTATAGGCATATTAGTATTAATCAGGGACTTAATTTTAAGTTTTGTGTTTTAAATTATGTTAAGTTTGATGAACAAGAAAAAACTACTGAAGTACATTTAAATTATAAATAAGTTTTATGGCAGATTAAGTTGAATGCAACTGTTCAACCAGGATTAAATGAGTGTTGTTCATTAGCTCCCATTTTAAAACTAAAGTACTATGACATTTAGGTGTGTGTGTGTGTGAGTGTGTGTGTGTGTGGGGGGGGGGGGGGGTTCACTTGGATTAGAATTTAAATTTTAAATCTCTGTCACTTTAAATGTTTTGTCCTTGCTGGTGATGTGATTTTTTTGAAATTGTATAACTACCAAGTTGAGAGTAACTTAATTGTTCTGATGAAGTTCAGTATACATTTGAATGAAAGCGCTTAACGTATTGTTTGTGGTGAATAGACATATTTTCTGTGGAACTGTGCTGTGACTTCGTTCATTGCTTCTTGGCTTGCTGTGGTTACTGGTCTGAAACTTTTTTGGATTATGGTTTAAATTAGACTTGAGCAATCGCTTAAGAGAACATTGCAATATGAGGTGTGAAGTCTGGAATAAAATCTAAATGTACATCAGAAGAAGTTACTGAAGGCACAGGAAATTATGATTGTAGGCATACCAGCTGCAGTCAACACTGGAGGATGCCTGAGGTCCCAGCTTCCTCCTCTTCTTAACCTACCCAATAACCCAATAAGAAACCTCCATCATACACTGAGAACAGCTTCAAGAATTGGTTAAGTGTTGCTATCTCTGTATCTGCCTAATAAGTCTTGGTTCTTGACTGCTCCAATGTTAACAATGGAAGAATACCTTGCTATTACTTTTCATTCAGCAACTTTCCCACCCACACCACTTCCCAGTGCTCTACTTTAAGTGGGTCTACTTGATAGAGGCACTGGGAACTAACGTTGGGTGGCATGATGCCCGGGCACTTCTATAGGCTAAGCTTGTGAAGGCTCAAGGGCCATTAGCCTAGTACATGCTTATGAAACTATGAACTTAAAAATGTAAAATTAACTGTCCTGTGTGGCTGCTATAAAATCTCTCATTAACTCACTCCCGAAGGTAAAAAGGCAATAAACAAAAACATACTCAACCACAGTTAGAATATGCATTACCTCTACTACCCTAAGCTCCCAAGAAAAAAAACTTAACGATCTCCAGACTCTGTTCAACAAAATCTTTTGACCCCCTCCCCAGGTCCTGGGAGACAGGACACCACAGCATCACACTCCCTATGAAGCATGCAGTGTCCTGCTCTTCAGATGACTCTATCCATAAAACTCTATGTAGCATTTCCACTTCCCTTCTTAGACATAAGGCTAGCAGTGAGAAATATCCAGTATCAACTCTATTCACATTTTTAGTAGACTAACCCACTTTGTTTCCACCACTGCCCATTCCTTTTCCACCCTAAGAACCAAGCTATGGGACTGACTTCCTCCAAAAATTCATAATGTATCTGAATATAACACATTCAGAATAAATATTAAAGCTCCAAGCTACAAAGAGTAACCTGCTCCTGTTTGTCACATCCCTGTGTACCCACTATCTAGCAAACACTGTAGTCCACTCAAGTTTATTATGCTAGGATAATGATATTGCAAAGAGTCACAATGCTGTATATACCTAGATATAGGCATATACATGGCCTAACACAGCATTCCATGTAAGTATAATCCTGCTATAATAACAATGCTGCAAAGAATCACGGTGATGTGTGTGCATCTATCTATAAAATGTAAGAAACAAAATGACATGAGAAGCAGGACATATGTAAAAATAAAGGTTTATGTAGTAATCCACAACCAAAATATCAGCCCACTTGGCTCTGCAGTTTTAAAAGAATGTGAACAGTTCCTTAGTAAATTTCTCCTAACATTGTTCAGCGGGTGCCTTTCCAGGATACAGGTTGTCTTTAACACAAGGAAAATCCAAGGACAGAGGCCTCTCCCAGGCCAACTTTCAGCTCTAAAATAAGTACTTCCACAAGGTATACTCCACAGATTACACCCCACAGGTTAGTCCCATTTGGGACCTCCATGCTACACTTCCAGATCTTCCTTCGGATACAGGTCTTCCTTCAGATAATCTTCCATGTAAAGGCCTAACTTCTCGAGTGTTAGCCCTCCTGGGTAGTCCCTTTTATATTTATTTTATTTTTATTTTATTTTACATTTGTTGACTGGGCTAGTTCAGCTGGATATATGTCCATTTTCAGTGGAGGCCCGGGGAGAAAAGCTCCAATGGTTATTACAAGTTTAAACAGAAATAGCCATAACAAGATGAAATTTATAAACAAAGTGAGTTAGTACACGGAATACACATGCAAACAGAAATAGCCATAACAAGATAACATTCATAAGCAAAATGAGTAAATACTTCCAATACACAAATTTGATAATATCAAAACATAGAGTAAAGAATAAATTGTCTTACAAATATGGTAAAATAATTTTTTTTTTTTTTACAATGGTCATACAGTATATATGAGATAACATATATCTACAAAGATGTTATGTAAGGGGGGAGCTATCAAGGATACAGGGAAAAGAGAAGGAAAGAATTAAGGTAGAGGAAAGGAAGAAGGAAGGTTAATCTGGGTTGGTACAGGAACAGAGCCAGTATTTATTGAGATGCATTTTCAGTTGTCTTTTAAAGAGTGGAAGAGTGGACAAAGATGAGATATCGGATGGTAGTTTGTTCCACATTTTTCCAACAGAGTTGGAAAAAAGGCAGTCACCTGCAGAGTTATTGGGTTTGGTGATATTAACCAGTAGTTTGTTTGAAGAATGTAGGTGTTTCAGGTTATTGTATGGAGTAATGAGGTTAGAGAGTATTGGTGTTTTAGATGGTTGATATAGAATTTTGTGAGCCATTAAGAGCTGTTGATAAATGAGCTTGTTAGGAAGTTCAAGCCAACCTAGTTGTTTTAGGTTCAGGCAGTGGTGAGTTCTGAACATAGATCCTGTAGCAAATCGAGCAATATTATGGTAAGATGTAGCAAGTTTCTTGAGGTTATTTTTAGAGAGATTAGTATAAATAGGGGAAGCATATAGAAGGGTAGAGATAAGGCGAGATCTGGCTAAGGTGGTCCTAGCTTCAGGTGTAAGGAAGGGTTTGATTCTATAAAGGGATCCAATCTTTTTGTTAACTACTTTTATTATGTTGTTGATATGAGAATCAAAATTGAGATTGTTGTCAATAGTTATTCCTAGTAGTTTTGTAGTAGAATCAGGAGAAATCAGAGTGTTATCAGTGGAAGTAATAGAGAAGTTTAGAGGGGTAGATTTACAGGTAGGTGAGAACAGTAACCATTTAGTTTTCTTGGGGTTGAGGAGTAGGCAACAGTCAGAGAACCAGTGTTCAACAGTGGTGAAAGCTTTTTGGGTAAGAGACTGTAGTTCAGTTTGAGAGGAAGCAGTGCAGATTATAGTAGAATCATCTGCATATTGTATGCAGGTAGTGTTAGGGATAGCTGATTGGAGGTCATTAATAAAGATAGAAAATGGGAGGGGGCCTAGGGTAGACCCTTGAGGTACACCTAAAGAGATAGGAAGGAGATTAGATAGTGAATTTTTCCAAAGTACTGCCTGCTGACAGTTTTCTAGGTAAGATGTAAACCAAGTTAAGGAAGGGGGATCAAGTGCGAGAGATTTTAGTATGTGCAGAAGAAGTTTATGATTAACCATGTCAAAAGCTTTTGATAGGTCTATGAAGATAGAAAATGATAGATTATTGTTGTTGCGGTTATAGTTGATGGAGTTGGTAAAGGAGAGTAATGCAGTAGTGGTGCTGTGGGAAGGTCTAAATCCATGTTGACAGTTAGCAAGTAGGTTGTTATGGAGAAGGTGGTTAAGTAGTTGTTTATGGATGCATTTTTCCATGATTTTAGCTATAGGTGATAGCAGTGCTATGGGACGAAAGTTTGAGAAGTCATTAGAATTGCCCCCTTTGTGTAGTGGGATGATGTGAGACATCTTCCAGATAGAAGTGAAAATTCCTTCATTTATAGATCTGTTTATCAGGATAGAAATGGGATAGGCAGTGGCTTTGGCTCCTATCTGCAAGAATTCTGCAGGAAGTTTGTCTGCAGAGGGGGTGGTGGGTTTAAGTTTTGGAGTAGAGATAAGATAAAGGAGGTAGATACAGGTTGTAAGTGAAGGGGAGGATGAGTATTTAAAGTAGGTGAGAGTAGTTTAGAGGTGTCAGGAGATAGGTGATTTGCAAGAGTTTGGATGGTATTGGTGAAGAAAGAGTTGAAGTCATTAGCTATTTGTGTGGGATTGTTTGGGTTAGAGTCCTGGGGGTTTGGTGTGATTGACTGGCCTGGGGATAAAAGATTATTAATACTGGCCCAGAATTTTTTAGGTTCTTTTTTGGTGGTTTGTTGTAATTGAAAGTAATAGTTCTTTTTATCTGTCAGGATGGCTTTTTTTGTACTGATTCTAAGCTCTCTGAAGTTTTGGTGGTCAGTTAGATTCTTAGTAGAACGCCATTTATCCCAAGATTTATTTCTGAGAATGATTTTTTGCTTAGTATTGTTGGTTAGCCAGGGTGCTGCTTTAGCTTTGGTTCTAATAGTACGACTTGGATAGGATAGATAGGAATGCAGAAGTGAAGTATTCTACAGCTTCATTAAGTGGGAGATATTTTAGTGGGGACCAATTACATTGTCTTAGTTCAGCTTGAAACTGTTCAGAGTTAAATTGTTTTTTAGAATGTAGTGTTTTGTAAGTGGTAGGTAAGGCTGGGTTTGTTTTGTGTCTAATGATATAAGTTAGTGAGTGGTCACTTAGATCATCTGGAAGGGTGCCTGATTGGTAGGTTTGTTGGGGAGTATTAGTAAGAATCCAGTCTAAGGTGGTTTCATTATTGTTGGTTTTATTAGTTCTGGTAGGACTATTAATGAGTTGTTTAAAGCCATATAGGTTTATATGGGAGGTGGGGTTAGTGCTGTTACAGGAATACCAATCGATGTTAAAGTCGCCTAAGACTAGTGTTTCTTGAGGGAGGTTGGTTGGTAGAGAGAAAATTGAGGATATATTCGAGAGTGTTGATATTATTTCCTGGAGGGAGATATGCACAGATGATATTTATGGCTTTAGTAGTATTGACTTGAAGTTTGGAGCTGATTACTTCGGCATTGTTGTCTAGGGTAAAAGTCAGATTTATAGTACTAATTTGGAGTTGTGTTTTGTAGAGAATTGCTACCCCTCCTCCCTTTTTGGCAGTGCGATCAAGTCTAATGATGTTATAACCAGGTGGGGTGATTTCAATTTCATTGTCTTTGAAAGCTTTAGCCATGTTTCAGTTAAACATAAAATATCAAATTGATGGACTTCTAGAAGGGCATGGATTTGACTAATTTTGTTACAAATACTTTGTATATTGAGATGGGCAATAGAGAGAGAATTGGTGGGTATAGAAAATGATAGAGATGTAGTTTTGTCTTGTATTTTGTATGTTTTGGTTTTATTATGGTGTGGGCCTGGATTAGGATGAATGTCTCCATCTAACAGAAAGTGGAGGAGTTTGAAGTATATCATAATAATTGGCAATTAAGGAATTGTGATCTAATTGCTGTGACAGTATTTCCACACTCCATACTGCAGTATACATTCTGAGTGCACATTCAAAGGCACGGACACATTTTCCATAAACCAGTATGTAACAACTACTCCCTTCAGTGCAAAACCAGGAGTTTTAGAACCATAATGATGGGTTTCAAGAACTGGACAAACCATGCACATTCCTGTTGGCAAGCTCAGGTCTGTATGATACTGTACACTGAAAAGGATCGAGGGGTAGTGCCCTTTCTTTTAAATCACAGTAAAAATCCTTTCTAACTAGTTACCTTCTTAC